>NW_026570434.1:0-134703 GCF_019649055.1 Paramacrobiotus metropolitanus | reverse complement strand
TCTGTGACTATAACAAACGTCAGGATTGTTGCAGTAGCTACACCATCGCATCTGGTTCCAAACCTTGTTCCATTCCGTACCAGACATTTCAGGTTGTCACAGCAAGAAAGGCTTCCTGAATAACCCATTCATGGAAGATGTCATCCACCCTGAACCAGCACTGATAGCGACCTGCGTGGTTGGTATCCACGCCCAAGATTTCCAGAGTGGAGTGACAGTGGCACATTCCATCTGTTTCGATGTTAACACTTGTTTTAAAATCGGTTCTTGCGGAACTTCCGGCTGTAATATCCTTGAACCCATTAGCATAGATCACATGATCTGCGGCTTTTCCTGTTGGCCTATCGGCACAGGCTCTCCTCCTTTGCATCGCAGTCTTACTTTGGATCCCTCTGGTGCACGAATGATTTCATCCATTGGCCGTATTTCCGCCTGCTGGTTGATTGAATGCCTTAAATAAACGAATCCGCTCTTTGCGTTGCGGATTGCATCGTTCAGCCGTCCATTGACTGACAAAGTCCGCGTCAACTTAAAAGCTTACTTGTTCAGTTTTTTTTGACAATGTGAATTTTAGTAATTCATGCTTACTGAATTCTTGGCTTAGCTCTGATTGCACGGAGCATGTTAGGGAGCTCTGGAATGCAAGGCTCACACACAGCGCTAAGTGCAGAGTCTGTACCGGTATTGCTGGTAAGACCATCGTCAATGTCATAAACCATAACCAAACTAAAATTGTATCCAAATTGCTTAATAATCTAGTTATATACCATGTGGCCAGATATTAGTTATTGGAATAGCGTCGCCATCTTCGTATAGTTTTTTACGTCAGCTGCCGTGAAGATAAATTATCTGGACTGGCCATCACCCTTGCGGTTCGATCAACAGCAGATAAAAATGCAGTGCGGCTGCGGTTTTCCAGTAACCGTGCATTATGCGCTCTCAAAAATAACTCAGTTGCTCAGCAATCGGAATACGCGTAATACTTCATTTGTTATAGTTCTTGTCGTTGTTTATAATTTCTCAAAAATGGTTGCTAGCATGGAGTCCACTCTTTTAAAGATGACCTTACTTATTAGCGACACATTGCATGTGATTCTGTATTTGAGCCTAGTATTGCACCGCATAATGGCATGCTCCGTACAAACAAGACTAAGCCGAGAACGTAGTAAGTACTAGTAGCTAGGGTACTGTAGTACAAAATGCTTACTTTCGTTTCTGTATGTGTGCTGCCCTCCACGATCACACGCAAAATGGTTTAATATCGCACACACCCATGTTTATCGTTGCCACGTAGTAACTACTTCAGCACCCGAGTACAGTAGTACAAATAGCTCGTACATGTACTTGTAATTATTGCATAGTTAAATGCTGTAATAAGCCTACGGTGCATATATCGCGGAGTCTACTGGAACCGTGTGTTTCGGTTTCCATTTAACCTCTGCGCATTCGAAAAGCAATCTACAAAGCCTGATCGTTGTAAAATTTAAAACGCCGAAAAGGAAAAACTTTATCGGATCATTTAGTTTTGTTGTGACTTTGTTGTTTTGTTGTGACTTTTTAGTCAGTGAGCCCCTGGACGATGCACTTCGTAGCGCGAAGAACGGTATCGAAATAATTTGAAACCGTCTTCGCTTAGCGAGCAAGTGGAGATAAGGCCTGCAAACAGCATGATTAGGGCACCCGAGGAAAAGAGAGTTAGAGTACGCTGCCAAGGCGGAAAGCCGGTGCTAGTAGTCCGAGAGGAAAAGCCACAGCTCTGGTTAAATGGAGAACGAATGTCCACGCAAAACCCGCTAAGCTGTCGTTTGACGTTTAGCAAAGCAGTTGCCTCGCTAAATCGTTTACCGTGCGTGTTATACGAGCATCTTTAGTCTGGTAGAAAGCAAACCTATTACGAGAGAACTGATTACAGATTTACCAGGATTTTCCCACGCCGATGCCGGCAAATATGCACGTGTACAGTACAACGGCAGCCGCTTTCTAAATCCCCGACATTCTTTGTTAGTCCGACTGTCACACCTACTGAAATCAAGTCTTTCAGCCACCGATGCACATCGTGACGCTCCGAGTCGGTGACACCGGCCGTTTTCCGTGCTATGTGAAATTTCTGGCCATGCCGGGTGACTTTGGTGATCGCTTTCTCTGTTGAAACGAATAAGATGTGATTTAAGCCAAAGGTTTTAAGGAATATCAAGCCTGACGCTCCACACTAAAATTAAACGCAAATATTCACAACGATAAACGCAGATAAACCCAGATATTCGCACTGATGGGAAGTGCCCTTGTCGTTCGTCCATAAAAATCTCGTGCGTGCAGCGCCGCCACACGGGGCGCTACCAGTGTTGGTTTAAGTTTGAATGGATTATTCAAGAATTGTAATTGGTTGAGAAATGTGGTGTGTAACGGAAAGGTTACGAGTATGAGAGCTACGTGTCACGGTGTTATTCGGCCTGTTTCGTACCCTCTTCCGAGCTATGACAATTTAAAAAAGGCGCATTTTTTTCTCCCTACATTGCATTTTACACCCGTATCAGCTGTTCAATGTGCATTCAACCTATCTACTACTAAAATATGCGCGTCTGGCCATTACTTTTAGAAGTATGCTTATTACATCTGCAAATGACCAAAACGTCCACACGAATTTTGCCGATTCTTTTGATATGCTTTTTAGTGCCACGTAAGTATGCTGAGTGCGTTTTTGAGCCGGGTCGTTATACAATTTTCAACCGCAAACTTTGGTCGTAATGCAAATTCTTTTCTCTAAACTCGGTATATTCCTACCTAAAGCTTACACGAATCTGTCGATTGTCATAAACTGAAGTCCCACTAAACCGCCTTGATAAAACTTCGATTACAGAAAACGTGCAAGCACGTAATATATCGTACCGTGACTACTAACAACGCTACCACCAAAGCGTCTAACACAAAATTCGTACAGCCTTGCCGACCACACCGTCCGACTCGAACAAACATCCTTAACATCATGGGCGCAATGAAAACGCAAAGAAAATGGGTTGGTTGAATTTGCGAGGGAACCTGCTGATTTTATATTACTTAACTTTTAAACTTGGCCGAACGAAGCACATTTGTACATATTGGAATCGTTAATCTTCTTCTGGGGTTTTCAGTTAACGAACGCCTGGACGAAGCCATTCGAAGGGCGAAAAACGGCATTGTCCATTTAAAGGAGTCGTCAATCAGCGCGCCAGCGGAGACATGGCCAGTGAATAGCATCCTGAGGTCACCCGAAGGAAGCACAGTGAGACTTCACTGCAAAGGAGGAAATCCTGTGTCGGTGGGCAGAGAGAAAAAACCACAGCTCTGGTTGAACGGAAGGCAGAAATTCATCGTGAAATCAGAAACGCTGCCGTTCGAGGTGCAGACATGCAGTTGCCTTGTTGATTCGATTGCTACGCCTTTTTCGAACAAGTACACCGTTGACCTAAGTAATCCTAGCACGGGAGAAATGATTATTGATTTACTGGCATTTTCTCATGTCCATGCCGGGAAATACGAATGTCGACGGTACAACGGCAGCTCTTTCCTCACCACCCAAACATTCTTTGTGAGTCCAATGGTCACACCTGCGCAAGTCTTTCAGCCACCGATGCGCAACGTGACCGTCACAGTGGGTGACACCGCTCGTTTTCCATGTTATGTAAAATTCATAGCCATGCCGGACGACTTTGGGAATCGTTTTCTCTGGAGAAACGAAGATCACGTGATTTATGCCGATGGGCTTAAGGAATTTCAAACCGGGAGCTCTACAATGACCAATTTTAGGACAACCGTTTGCCTAACAACGGATGGATTTTGCCACTTTCACTCAACTCTGGAAATCTTGCGTGTGCAGGTCAACCATGCCGGGCGTTTCCATTGTTGGTTCAAGGTGATGACGTCTTCCACGAATTGAGATTGTTCAAGATGCTTACCTAATTGCTTACCTGAAAATATTTTGGGACCGCAAGGTTACATATGCGATGGTTGTCCTTTGCGCAGGGAAGCTACGTTTCGTGATGCCCTACTCATGTGTATGCTGTGAGCAGAGCGTATGTTTGTGTGTCCTGTATATATTATGTGTGCTGTATGAAGTATGTTTATCGAAGGGCACTTACGTGGCATTGGTTATACATCGTGCCACTGTAAGCTACATATAGAGCTAATTCTAAAGTTCATACTCGTTCGCGATTGCACTGCTGCTAAAAAAACAACACCAAAAAGAACAGGAAGGTGCCAGATTGGTTCGTGGGCAGACGGAGCTCAGCTGTGCAATTTATACAACGTTAGAGTGTACTACGTCAGAGCTCCTAGTAGTGCCCGGTACAACCTAAGTAGGAACATGCAGTTATTGCCGTGATTTTTTAGTCAATAAAAACCGTAGACAATGCGCTGCGCGCTCTGTTTTGCGAAAAGCGGCACCGTGCATTGAAAGGAGAAGTCTTCAGGAGCAAGACTGCGGAGACATTGCCAGCGGACAGCATTATCAGGTCACCAGAGGGAAAAACAGCAAATCTCCACTGCAAGGGAGGAGCGCCTGTGCCGGGCAGGCAGGAGGAAGACCTCCAACTTTGGTGGAACAGCAGGCGGAAATGCACCGAAACTGAAATGCTTCAGTCCGTGATAGCATTGCAGGTGTCTCGTTAACTCTTCTACTGCGCCTTTTATAGCAAGTATAACCTCGTCGAAAGCAATCCTATTACGGGAGAAATGATTACTGCTTTTCTGGTGCTGTCTCATTTCATGCCGGGAAATACGAGTTTCTACGGTATAACGGCAGCTCTGTTCTCAGCACCCAGGCATTTTTTACTATATTCATTCCCGAAATAATTTTTATTTTTCTGTAAAAAGAAATACCGAATCATCCATGCTGCACACAATCAGGGCAGTATTCGTGTAAACCTGACAGCCAATTCCACAACGGTGTTATTGCGGAGCATACTTTTGTTTGTCTAGCCAGGAAAGCGATAAAAGCTAGATAAACACCCACATATCCATGGATTTTTATTATTTTCTTTTCTAGTAGTTGAATAGACCAACAAGAATTTACAGCTTTGTTTTTCGACAATGATGGGCGGAAAAAGCCTGATTCCGAGCGTTAGCACCTGACTGCCATTACAATGGAATTTAGGTTGTCATAAGTAAATAAACAAGAGAATTTGACGAGTCTGTCGTTGCACAACCACGATGTACGGCATTATAGGCCTCGTAAATAGAAAACAATATTCCCAGTTTCACAGTGCAGCTAGCAGGGCTCCTTGCACTTAGTCTGGTAACAAAATTCCATGATTTTACGCGACTTCAGTTAGGATGAAAACATCTTTATTATCGTAAATAATGGTCCTGTTTTTCGGATACCGTGCGTATAAATAGCAGCTGAAGTGGCAAGCCAAAACCAGTTTCCGGTTTCAAGACCAAAGGTTTCCTTCTGCGTTAGTGTACCTACTGCGTTTCTCCGTTCTGTCTTACACGTTTCCAATTTTGCGGCTGTTAGCGTTTTTCTGAAAGGTCAAGCGGTAATTCTCTTAAAATGCTTCTGGAAAGTGCCCTGCTTCTGTTGGCCGGCCTTGCCGGGGTCTTCGGCCAGGTCCCATCGCCAAGTGCGCCGGCCAGCAATTTCTCTTACATCTCCGGGAAAGGCAGTTACCTGTTGGCTATCGATCGAACCGGCGCCGTTCATCGTCTAAATGGGACAACGTGGGTTGCACTGCCCGCGCCGACGCTGGTGGGCAATCCAGATATCCCTGTGATCTCAACACACGCACGCAGTGTGGGCGCCAGTCCGGATGGCTGGCATCACATGTGCACCAAGACGGGTGAACCCTCCCGCTTTAATCCAAACAGCAACACGTGGGAGTATACGAATAATGTCTTGTGTAAACAAGTAAGTGCATGTTAACGATGAAGCAATTCGCTATTGGCGCACTTCCCACTGGATGGTTCAAAGACGGTTAATACATGTAGCTCGGTTAATAACGAAAACATGCAGGTGCATTTCTTATATCCCATCACATCTACGGTAATTTCACACTTACTGAATTTAGAGATGCAAGTGCTTGAAAGTAAAAACCAAATAAAACGTTGTAAAAACTGAAAATAGTCGGAACTGATCATGTTATTAATACTTGTTCAGATTATTAGTTCAGCTACAGATTTTAGAATTAGATACATTGTTGTTCGTAAACGATAAAATTCGGTAACTGCTTTGCTTACTAGATCCAGATGCTAAAAGTCTGTCTGTGAGCACTGCCTTTGCTGTTTAAATAAGGTCTGTACATAAATTACTGTTGCTGCGTCTGCTCATGTAGAATGACGAGGAACCTCGAATGTAACAGGACTGCATGCACTTTTCTTTTAGATTAACGCAAGGAACAAGGACAACGCTGCGGCAATCAAGTTGGTGGCCCCGAGGTTACCAGGGAGTAGCATGGTCCTATACAGGTTAGAGGGTTAACCGAAAATTCTGTTTGAGCTACCCATAGAATTGTAGATGCGCATCGTTGATCCCGCGTCTTCAAAATCGCAACTATTTCAAACTGCTGATGCACTTTTAAAATTCTTCGTTGTACAGCCACAGGTATCCTCGCAACCGGAACGTGGAACCTCTTAGGCGCAACCACGGATAATAATTTCGACTACCTAGAATGGATCAGCATTGGGGAGGACGGTGAGATCTGGACTATTGCGAATGAAGGCCGCCCAACGCCAAATTTGAACTATGTTACTACGGTATTACGAGTGTTGCAAGACGACGGTCGTTCGAGGAAAATACGACCATGGTTTTCTTCGTTGTAGCGACACTCGGGGATTCTTCGTTAATACCGTAGTAACATGGTTGTCAACCGTAGTAAGACCGTCGTAATTAAAACAGTGGGCGTAGTGTGGTATGTAACTACCGTAGAAATACGGTGGAGAAACAAACACATTCTACGGTGGGAATACAGTCGTCCGTACTATGGTATATCTATTTTATATTTGTGTGGGCAAAACCATCAACACGGTAGTTTTATTTCAACTCAAACTTTAACATTTACTAAGCTCACTAAGAAAATGCTAACAATATTAATGATAAAATAAAAAGTAAAATAAAGTCCAGATCAGATCTCTGCTCACTGTCAGTTGATGCAAAACAGTAAGCCAGGAAAACGGAAAGATTTTAGAACTATGAATGCAAACAAAAACAGGAATAATGTTTTATGGAATGCTTAAACTGCTCCGGGTCAGTGGAATATTTTCCGATAAAGGGAGACTGACAGTTTCCGACCCTTCATCCGAGCTTTTCCGTGGCGCATTTCTGCAAAATAGTAAAAATAAGGATCAATTAAATTAACACTGGACACAGGGTATCGAGAGACGGTAGTGTCAATAAATGTAAAACGACTAATTTAAGTAAATAATAGCGTGCGGTAAGGCAAGTGATTTTTCTCAGTAAATTATATAAGTAATACTACAGAAGCAAGGTATTTTGCGTGTAGATTTAGTTCAAGCTATGCGGGCGTATACGAGTATTTTGTGCAGAGGACCTCCTGTGATTACCCTAAGAATCTCCTGCTGGTTACCCTAAGAATATCCTTTACCAATTGACAGCAGTTCATGATTATTCTGTAATTATTAGACTACATTGTCCTCAACGTATTAAGTAATCTGTGAACCGTCAGCATAATAGAAAAGTGAGTGCAATAACAAAGAAATTTGAAATCTGTCTGGGTGGAATCATGAAAAAATCAGATATTGGTACATGCTTGATGCTACATAGCGAACATGGACAGGTAAGTCAATAAATTATTACCAATTGCAGTGACAGAACGTGGCTGCCGTCACGCGATGGCAATGTATGGTGGCGCCGTCAATGCGTAGTCGCTGGGATGCATTCAGGATATCTGCAACAACAGCGGTTTAAGAGAGAACTAAGGTCTTAGAATATCGGCAATAACAATTGTTCGACCCGACGGAAAATATTGCACCCATCCTATTATTTTACTTCTTGCATAATACATGGAAGAAAATGATGGCAATCTTAACTCGGTTTAGAAAATTATATGAGTCACAGTCACACCCAGGGCTTTTTTTAGACAACACCCCACACGCCAATCGGTTTTTTGAATAAGCCGATTGCAGATTCAGGATCAGCGAATTTTTTTGACCTAGAAAAACTATCCCCCCTTGAAAAATAAAATGTCGCCCCTGAGGGGTCCAGCGCCCCATACGGTACCGCCACCTCCGGCGGTCGCAATAGCGCCCCAGGGGGAATGTTGTTTTTCGGGTTTCAACCACATATTCTAGTCAAACCAGGTGCGCTGATTCTGAATCCGCCATCAGAAAAATTATAGAGCCACTCGATTTTGCCACTTTCACTCAACTCTGGAAATCTTGCGTGTGCAGGTCAACCATGCCGGGCGTTTCCATTGTTGGTTCAAGGTGGATGACGTCTTCCACGAATTGACTGTTCAAGATGCTTACCTAATTGGGCTTACCTGAAAATATTTTTTGGGACCGCAAGGTTACATATGCGATGGTTGTCCTTTGCGCAGGGAAGCTACGTTTCGTGATGCCCTACTCGTGTGTATGCTGTGTGACAGAGCGTATGTTTGTGTGTCCCTGTATATATTATGTGTGCTGTATGAAGTATGTTTATCGAAGGGCACTTACGTGGCATTGGTTATACATCGTGCCAATTGTAAGCTACATAGAGCGCTAATTCTAAAGTTCATACTCGTTCGCGATTGCACTGCTGCTAAAACAACACCAAAAAGAACAGGAAGGTGCCAGATTGGTTCGTGGGCAGACGGAGCTCAGCTGTGCAATTTATACAACGTTAGAGTGTACTACGTCAGAGCTCCTAGTAGTGTCCGGTACAACCTAAGTAGGAACATGCAGATATTGCCGTGATTTTTTTAGTCAATAAAAACCTACGAGTAGACAATGCGCTCGCGCGCTCCGTTTTGCGAAAAGCGGCACCGTGCATTGAAAGGAGAAGTCTTCAAGGAGCAAGACTGCGGAGACATTGCCAGCGGACAGCATTATCGGGTCACCAGAGGGAAAAACAGCAAATCTCCACTGCAAGGGAGGAGCGCCTGTGCCGGGCAGGCAGGGAGGAAGACCTCCAACTTTGGTGGAACAGCAGGCGGAAATGCACCGTGAAATCCGAAATGCTTCAGTCCGTGATACAGCATTGCAGGTGTCTCGTTAACTCTTCTACTGCGCCTTTTATAGCAAGTATAACCTCGTCGAAAGCAATCCTATTACGGGAGAAATGATTACTGCTTTTCTGGTGCTGTCTCATTTCATGCCGGGAAATACGAGTTTCTACGGTATAACGGCAGCTCTGTTCTCAGCACCCAGGCATTTTTTACTATATTCATTCCCGAAATAATTTTTATTTTTCTGTAAAAAGAAATACCGAATCATCCATGCTGCACACAATCAGGGCAGTATTCGTGTAAACCTGACAGCCAATTCCACAACGGTGTTATTGCGGAGCATACTTTTGTTTGTCTAGCCAGGAAAGCGATAAAAGCTAGATAAACACCCACATATCCATGGATTTTTATTATTTTCTTTTCTAGTAGTTGAATAGACCAACAAGAATTTACAGCTTTGTTTTTCGACAATGATGGGCGGAAAAAGCCTGATTCCGAGCGTTAGCACCTGACTGCCATTACAATGGAATTTAGGTTGTCATAAGTAAATAAACAAGAGAATTTGACGAGTCTGTCGTTGCACAACCACGATGTACGGCATTATAGAAGCCTCGTAAATAGAAAAACAATATTCCCAGTTTCACAGTGCAGCTAGCAGGGCTCCTTGCACTTAGTCTGGTAACAAAAATTCCATGATTTTATTACGCGACTTCAGTTAGGATGAAAACATCTTTATTATCGTAAATAATGGTCCTGTTTTTCGGATACCGTGCGTATAAATAGCAGCTGAAGTGGCAAGCCAAAACCAGTTTCCGGTTTCAAGACCAAAGGTTTCCTTCTGCGTTAGTGTACCTACTGCGTTTCTCCGTTCTGTCTTACACGTTTCCAATTTTGCGGCTGTTAGCGTTTTTCTGAAAGGTCAAGCGGTAATCTTCTCTTAAATGCTTCTGGAAAGTGCCCTGTTTGCTACGGCCTTGCCCGGGGCTTGACAGGTCCCATCGCCAAGTGCGCCGGCCAGCAATTTCTCTTACATCTCCGGGAAAGGCAGTTACCTGTTGGCTATCGATCGAACCGGCGCCGTTCATCGTCTAAATGGGACAACGTGGGTTGCACTGCCCGCGCCGACGCTGGTGGGCAATCCAGATATCCCTGTGATCTCAACACACGCACGCAGTGTGGGCGCCAGTCCGGATGGCTGGCATCACATGTGCACCAAGACGGGTGAACCCTCCCGCTTTAATTCAAACAGCAACACGTGGGAGTATACGAATAATGTCTTGTGTAAACAAGTAAGTGCATGTTAACGATGAAGCAATTCGCTATTGGCGCACTTCCCACTGGATGGTTCAAAGACGGTTAATACATGTAGCTCGGTTAATAACGAAAACATGCAGGTGCATTTCTTATATCCCATCACATCTACGGTAATTTCACACTTACTGAATTTAGAGATGCAAGTGCTTGAAAGTAAAAACCAAATAAAACGTTGTAAAAACTGAAAATAGTCGGAACTGATCATGTTATTAATACTTGTTCAGATTATTAGTTCAGCTACAGATTTTAGAATTAGATACATTGTTGTTCGTAAACGATAAAATTCGGTAACTGCTTTGCTTACTAGATCCAGATGCTAAAAGTCTGTCTGTGAGCACTGCCTTTGCTGTTTAAATAAGGTCTGTACATAAATTACCGTGTTGCTGCGTCTTCTGCTCATGTAGAATGACGAGGAACCTCGAATGTAACAGGACTGCATGCACTTTTCTTTTAGATTAACGCAAGGAACAAGGACAACGCTGCGGCAATCAAGTTGGTGGCCCCGAGGAGTTACCAGGGAGTAGCACGAACCTATACAGGTTAGGAGGGTTAACCGAAAATTCTGTTTGAGCTACCCATAGAATTGTAGATGCGCATCGTTGATCCCGCGTCTTCAAAATCGCAACTATTTCAAACTGCTGATGCACTTTTAAAATTCTTCGTTGTACAGCCACAGGTATCCTCGCAACCGGAACGTGGAACCTCTTAGGCGCAACCACGGATAATAATTTCGACTACCTAGAATGGATCAGCATTGGGGAGGACGGTGAGATCTGGACTATTGCGAATGAAGGCCGCCCAACGCCAAATTTGAACTATGTTACTACGGTATTACGAGTGTTGCAAGACGACGGTCGTTCGAGGAAAATACGACCATGGTTTTCTTCGTTGTAGCGACACTCGGGGATTCTTCGTTAATACCGTAGTAACATGGTTAAGTCAACCGTAGTAAGACCGTCGTAATTAAAACAGTGGGTTGGCGTAGTGTGGTATGTAACTACCGTAGAAATACGGTGGAGAAACAAACACATTCTACGGTGGGAATACAGTCGTCCGTACTATGGTATATCTATTTTATATTTGTGTGGGCAAAAACCATCGTAACACGGTAGTTTTTATTTCAACTCAAACTTTAACATTTACTAAGCTCACTAAGAAAATGCTAACAATATTAATGATAAAAATAAAAAGTAAAATAAAAGTCCATAGATCAGATCTCTGCTCACTGTCAGTTGATGCAAAACAGTAAGCCAGGAAAACGGAAAGGATTTTAGAACTATGAATGCAAACAAAAACAGGAATAATGTTTTATGGAATGCTTAAACTGCTCCGGGTCAGTGGAATATTTTCCGATAAAGGGAGACTGACAGTTTCCGACCCTTCATCCGAGCTTTTCCGTGGCGCATTTCTGCAAAATAGTAAAAATAAGGATCAATTAAATTAACACTGGACACAGGGTATCGAGAGACGGTAGTGTCAATAAATGTAAAACGACTAATTTAAGTAAATAATAGCGTGCGGTAAGGCAAGTGATTTTTCTCAGTAAATTATATAAGTAATACTACAGAAGCAAGGTATTTTGCGTGTAGATTTAGTTCAAGCTATGCGGGCGTATACGAGTATTTTGTGTGCAGAGGACCTCCTGTGATTACCCTAAGAATCTCCTGCTGGTTACCCTAAGAATATCCTTTACCAATTGACAGCAGTTCATGATTATTCTGTAATTATTAGACTACATTGTCCTCAACGTATTAAGTAATCTGTGAACCGTCAGCATAATAGAAAAGTGAGTGCAATAACAAAGAAATTTGAAATCTGTCTGGGTGGAATCATGAAAAAATCAGATATTGGTACATGCTTGATGCTACATAGCGAACATGGACAGGTAAGTCAATAAATTATTACCAATTGCAGTGACAGAACGTGGCTGCCGTCACGCGATGGCAATGTATGGTGGCGCCGTCAATGCGTAGTCGCTGGGATGCATTCAGGATATCTGCAACAACAGCGGTTTAAGAGAGAACTAAGGTCTTAGAATATCGGCAATAACAATTGTTCGACCCGACGGAAAATATTGCACCCATCCTATTATTTTACTTGCATAATACATGGAAGAAAATGATGGCAATCTTAACTCGGTTTAGAAAATTATATGAGTCACAGTCACACCCAGGGGCTTTTTTAGACAACACCCCACACGCCAATCGGTTTTTTGAATAAGCCGATTGCAGATTCAGGATCAGCGAATTTTTTTGACCTAGAAAAACTATCCCCCCTTGAAAAATAAAATGTCGCCCCTGAGGGGTCCAGCGCCCCATACGGTACCGCCACCTCCGGCGGTCGCAATAGCGCCCCAGGGGGAATGTTGTTTTTCGGGTTTCAACCACATATTCTAGTCAAACCAGGTGCGCTGATTCTGAATCCGCCATCAGAAAAATTATAGAGCCACTCGCTCACAAGTTTCGGGGACCTCGACACACCAAATTTAGACCTGTCTCAAAAACTTGGAAATCTGGTAAATGAGTGGTTCGACAATTTTTCTAATGGCAGATTCTAATGGCAGACTCACACCTATGTATATATTCGTGGCATAAAAAATCATTAAAAGAAATCTTACGAGACTTAATCCTTATCTTTCCTACTGCAAACTTCGGGCCGAGGACTGTTGAAGGCTTTAAACGCTTCCAAATTCTTTACAAAATGCATATTGATTCAAAACCTTGCAGCCTGCACACAGTGACTGCAGTCCATGCAGTTCTCAAAGACTTTAAATTTTACTCCTATTTAGCAATAACGCGATAATTATTCATTCTCACAGACTCGTTATTGCAGAAACATGCATTATATTCTGCTGCATTATAAAGTTTTTGACAAGCTTTTGTAAACAATACAATGTTTGAGGTATGTACTTCGAAAAGGTAATTTTACCCTTATAGTTCTTAGTAGTTCTTACCTCCGCCGCAGTCCGCCGTCCGCGGGAATATTTTTGGCCACCAGTCCAGCCGGCACAAGCTGTATGGGTCTTTTGAAGCATTACGAGTTATTCCAAACTTTTCCAGGCCAAATTCGAAATAGTTACAGTTTTAATAGATTTTAAGCAAATGCGTTTCGAAAATAGTGGTTTTAGGTTTACGTATATTTCAACACATGCAGCTCGAATATTATTACAGTCCGGTTAGCTCTGATCCGGTAACGTGGCCGAGAGCAAAAAGCAATGTCTACCGCCACAAGGTGATAACTACGTTTTACCGCCAACAAGATAAGTCAGGTAACTACCGGCTAGGCCAAGCCGCGATGACCACCGTATCCGCCAGCGACGGTCGTTTCACCCTCGGTTACCACTACGGTTGCTGCATCGGATGGGCTACTAGTGTCGTAGCGACTCGTAATTCACTACGGTAGTTAATACCGATGAATGTCCCAACAATCGTTCTACCCTCGGAAATTTCCTATGGGTCGCTTTACGGTTGTATTCCGACCACAGTCGCTGAGACAAGTGTAAAACTACTATTGCAATACCGTGGAATACCGTCTTACGATGGTCATCACCATCGTTTTTCAAATTTGGTTTTGGCGTTGGGCGCGAGTGTTCCGCTACAACAGTGCGGCGAACCGATTTGACGGGATCCCTATTCTCAATGCCCTGCGACTGGATGTGCGCAATGCCAGCTACGCCACTGTCGTCACAGCGGGCTGCACCGCGTGGACCTTCACGAGCGGCACATGGGCCAAATGGTACATCGTCAGCGGCTGTCCGGTGCAGACAACCTCCACCAGTAACAATGATTATTACCTGGACGAGCGCGGTCGTTTTGGTTCGCGACACTGAAAGACTTGATTTTGTCATGTCGTGGATTTATCTGTATTACAACGCATACTTCGCTTGGCCCATTATTTTAATCAGTACCGCTTTAGGGATCAATATACGCGTATTAATCACTTTTACTGCACAGATGCAGTGCTGGTCTTACTGCATAGATTGCACACTGATAAGCTGCATAGGCTGCTTACTGCATAGACTGAATGGTAAAGCATAGAGATAGACTGCATTTCAGTCTGCCGTGGTCTGTCAACTCGGTAAAGTGATTAATATATTGATCCCTAAAGCGGTACTGATTGAAATAATGGGCAACGCGAAGTACTGACAAAGGCGAAAGCTTAATTATAAAAGGGTAAAGTCCTACTTGTGCCCTTAAAAGTGACCTATGCCCTTGAAAGTTTGTATAAACGCTTCAGCTAATTTTTAATCGCATTACTAAAAGCTCGACAAAGCAACCTGGCTGACATACTGCTATATACATTCCTTACGTCGATTATAGACATAATGTGCCGCGCGTTTGGAGTTTTCCTGTATCAGCAAACATCTTTCATGTTCTAAGTTGTGTCCAGCGAATGGACAAGCGATCAGTAAATCAGTTTTAATAAAGTGTAACGTTTATCTGTATAATGTATCAGCTTGTGCATAAAGTGACACATATTCCCGACTTTGGTTGCATTTTAGAGTTAATTTTTGCCAGTTTTGGCTTTCTCGACAAGCTTAGTCGTTATTGTTATCGAAACCGACCGACCAAAAAAGCAGAGAAAAGCATGCAATATTTCAAAGCGGAAAATAGCATACAACAATCTGTAGGATATTAACGTAACTTGTAAGACACTTGTACTTGTACACATTCCAGCGCTGACAAAACGATCATTCAGAAAGTGGCCGTAGTGCGGAGCACAAAGTACGTATATAAAAGTCGAGACGCTGAAATTTAGAGTATCGCGTATAGCTGAAACATTTAACAGAAATACTGTACTATTAAACTAAGTGGCTTGTTGACAAATAAAGGAACACATGCATGTTGACATGTTGACAATAAAGAAACACTCGTAATAAAACTCGTTTCTGAGGACATTACTGCTGAAGTAATGCAAAACGTCCGCAACAGTTGAACAGCAATAGACGATCGCTAAAGTGGATATGTAATATAAGAAATTTTTCTTCTCCCTGTTGCGCAGAATATTAATGTCATGCCTAAAAAAAGTTATAAACTAAAATACAAGGATTTTATTGCACCAGTTTCCGATCCCATATGGATTCGTCATCTGCTTCCACCAGCGGCTCCTTGCCCATGTGAACATATTTTTCGACGATCTAATTTGTGTCTAGATCATGAAGCCGGCAATGCCAGGAAAGATCCGATTGCATTAAAAAGATCGGCCCGAATTTCAGTGTAAGTGACCACAATTTCAGAGTTTCCGCAGAATACGCGAACATGAATTCAGGTGTAAGCGAACGAGAATTTAAACAAAAAATAACCTTTCGCCTGCTTACTGCCGGCAACGACAACGAGTTGCCAATGTTAGCTTTGAGCAGCAAATTAGAGGTTTATAAACGAGAAACCTTACAATTAAATTAGATGTACAGAAAAGAGCGGAACGTATCTAACAAATTTTCCGCAGCACATGTTTTGTACAGAGTGCGCGTTTTGTAGTTTGTGCTTATACGAGCCACTGTGACGTGTGCAAAAGTTTAATACTGCACTCTAAATCCCAGAAATATGTAACGAGTTGACGAAATTTTTATTCCTCGTACGTGAACTAGCCAAAAAAGTTGGGAGCAGCTGTTATACTTATACGGAAAGCAAAACGAATGTTGCTACACATAAAATATCTTATTTTTTTGAAAGTTAAGCGTTTGTTTAGCGCTTAAAATCTCCGTTAATTTTGAAAGGATAGCGTAATTACGTAATTATGCGCACACGTGAATGCTACAGTCTTTGCGATAACCTGATACGTTACGCTAAAACAACGATCCAGAAAAGTTTACTTTAGAAAGTAAAATGATGGAAGTTTTTAATCTTTTCACGTGAATCTTCCGGAAAATGCGAAGCGACACGTCACGCAAACGTTAAATCACATAAAATGTTGCATTTTTATGGAGAAGGCAACAGTAAGTTCACGCAGTACTGGCAGTGTTGTTTGTGCCGGACAAGCAAATCATGGCAATAAACACCGATATGCAAAGCAGACCTTTTGCATGTCTAGCCACAAAGACGATAAAAATTAGAGAGACACCAACTCGATTGTTCATTGTTGACATTGCGTCTGGCCGGCAAACCGGAGCGGGCTAGTTCCATTACAGTTTACGGCTTTGTTTTCGACAATGAAGTGCGGAAACAGCCCATTTCCGTGTGCTTTTGCAAGCTCAGTGAGGAATTTAGGTTTTCATATGTAAATAAGCAAGATACTTTCCCGAAATTGTTACTGCAGATCCAGGGTTTACGATGTCATAAAATCCCGCAAGTAATGTGAATTATTGCAAACTTCATAGGCTATTTTTACTTTTTACATTCGCTATTTTTCTGAAGACCCTGGTAAAGCTACATTCTTTTCCTTCTTCCAGAGATTTCGGCCAGACAAAAACAATTTTATAACTGCAATAAAATTCATTTTCAGCGGGTCGCAGCTCTTATAAATAGCGCTTCCACTGTTCAACTAAAGCCACAAATCCTTCCATCGAAGTACTGACGTTCTATAGCAGACACTGCCATTTTCCCGAGAACGTTTGAAGAGTGAGTTTGCACAGGTCAATCCGTAGTCTCCTAACCATGATTTTGGAGGGCCTCCTGATTCTGTCGGTCTGCGTGATCGGCATCTTCGGCCAGATCCCGTCGCCGAGTGCACCGTACAGTAATTTCACCTACATTTCCGGGAAAGGCAGCGTGCTCCTGGCCATTGATCGAGTTGGCATCGTCCACAGTCTCATCGGTGGGGCATGGACTGCATTACCCGCACCTGTGCCGTTCACTGACCCAATTGACCCCGGAGTTACTTCGACCAAAGCCGTCACTGTCGGCGCCAGTCCGGACGGCTGGCACCACATGTGCACGGTGACCGGTGAGGCGTACCGTTTTAATCCAACCAGCAATGCCTGGGAGTACTTCAATAGTGCCAGATGTCTGCAGGTAAGCGTGGGTGCTGAGTATTCGCTAGCAGACCAACCGTTACTGTAGTAGTACCGCATTATTATGTTAGTATTTCCTTTCTTCGAATGTTTGGATCAGGCGCGGTTCAAATAGACTGCAGCGATGCATCGTGTTTGGACAGCGTTTTGGCACGCGCAGTCTTGCGCCTGCCTCTGATTTCTAGTTTGTCCGATTGTGTCGACCATCCGGCACAAGATTTTGTAGGTTATAATAATTATATACCGTAGATCCCATTTAACAATATTCATGCTTTCATGTTGGTGTCGAAATGCGGTTCTGTCCATAATCCATTTGCCCCAAAAAGTTTTGCTGTACCTGACAGCGAGTATCAGAACAGTGTCAACGAAGATTTGCCGGAACGACCATAAATTTGAAAATAGTTTTTTCTTCATAATCGTTGAAGTACGTTCAGCATTAACTGTGGCTCAAACCGTATTGCAGATCAACGCGCTGAACAAAAACACCGCTCTGGACATTCTGGCGCCAACACCAACCGCGGATTATGGAGATGTTCAAAAATTAAATGGGGCCCTCTTAATCCCTACATGGAGCGAACTGGGCGGTACCGGGCAGCGAACCAATCAAGCGTTCCGCTGGAGCAAATGGGTCAGTGTCGGGGAAGACGGGGAGATCTGGACGATCTCGCGCGCTGGCGAAGTCTTCCGCTTCAACGCCGCCACCAACAACTTTGACGGGATCCCCATTCTGGATGCCCTGCGACTGGAGGTGCGCAATGCCAGCTACGCTACCGTCGTCACCACCGGCTGCAACGCGTGGACCTTCAGGAGCGGAACCTGGACTAAGTGGGCCATCGCGACCTGCCCGAAACAGACGACCTCTAACAGCAACAACGATTATTACCTGGACGGCCGTGGTCGCTTCGGCTCGCGCCATTAAACAGCTTTTCATCCATGGCAAAACTAATATCGGCAATAGTTTGCTACTGATGCTTCTTACCATTAGTAAATGTTGGCCTATGGCTCCGCAAATGCGGTTTGATTTGCATTGATTTTAAAAGTGGTCGTCACGTGCTTGGCAGTTTTTCACACGAGCAAACCTTCTTTCCTCGCCTTCTGGCCTGGAGCGCTATTGTCATCCCGGAAGCAGCATAATCTAATCTGAAAACCAAATAACAACTAACAATAAAGCTGCGGCTCGATATTTCATAACGCGTCAGTAACGTTTCACGCTTGAGATGGTAATAAAAGGGGCTTCTGCCTTAGTTAGTGCTTCATGCACGATATGTGCATGAGAACCGGTTCTCGGCGTTTAACAAATAAAGAGCCACTCGCATGTGCATGCCGGCGATAGTAGGGAGTGGTCGCCTACGAGATATTTATTGCCGGAGCGGCACTGCACATTTCTTAATACCAGCGAAAATTTCCTTCTCTTCGTCTCGATATGATAGTCAGCTGCGTTAGGTTCCTAATAGCCGTTCCTTCTCTGTAACAAAAATAAGGGCGGCAAGGCAAACATGTCGTGTCAGTTAAGAAGAAATCAGCGCCCTGAGTTCATCGTGTGCATTCTGGGCAACCTAATTGGTAAAGACTGTAAAGTTTTACTATGAAACAGTTTGAACGATTATCTTTTTTTTTAGCGGCAGTAACCAGCGCCGTTATCACCCTTGTGGACCCGAATTGTCCGGCAGACCCTACAGTAGTATTCTTAACAGGTAAGACCACTTTTTCAAGACTAGCGGAGGTATACAAATATAAGCCAAGTGGTTTAATGGACCGGGTGGAGAAAGAAGGCCCGGGGCATTATAATATATTATTACGTACTGTATATTATACAATGTATCCTGCGCAGTCACTCGGCAACGTAAATTGTTCAGCACTTAGAAGTGCAGTTTGTTTTGGTTCTTTTCGAACACAGCATAACTTTATAATATAATAAAGAGAATCAGAAAAAAAACGCAACTTTTATGTGAGTGTGAGTGTGTGTTATAATTTTTGGTAATCGTAATCTCGTATTAAAATAAAAAATTGTATCGTAATACTCTGTCGCCGCACGATAATCGAATATTTTCATTTTTATTTCTCAACACCCATATCAGACCAGCAAGTGCACAATGGTTAATAAGGAAGAACAAAACCAAGGGAATTAATATTACAAAAAATTCCAATGCGAGACCTGAAAAATAAAAGTTATTTTTAGAAAAAAAATCTTTTTAAAAAAAACAACAAAATGCGAAAACAAATCCGCTTACCGTCTCCAGGCATTAATCAATTGTGATGACCTCTGGCACCGATTCTCCAGGTCCCTCAAAGGCATCGCCTTCATCCTCTTCCTCGTTATCGGCATCCATGGCTTCGTCTACAATTGTAGTATTAATAAAAGGATTTTACAATAATTAGAGCTATCGACTTACCGCTGAGAAACCAGGAAATGTCGTCGTTATCGTCTTCATCGCTGTCGACATCGTAAGCGGTGATGATGAACTGCTTAACCCGAGGGAACGTATCTACCATCCAACGATCGTGGCCGCGGATCTCGCATAGGTCGTTGCCTTCCACATCCAGTGCGCGTAGCTTCGGAAGACGCGTCAACGGTTCCAATTCATCGCGGTGCCCTAGCTTGTTCCCGACAATGGATAACTTCTCCAAGTTGGGGAAGCACGCTGGTATGACGCTCAGGTCTTCTAGGTGGTTGTCGCCCAACATTAGTACGCGCAGATTGGGCAGGCGTGGCATCCCCTCCAAGGACCAGAGATTACAATCAATAAGGCTGAGCTTTTCCATTCCCTGGAACTTGGCGAACCCAGGAAGGACAGATGGCGGAACCTGTTTTCCGTCGAACACCATTTTCGGTGTTTGGGGGTTCAACTTGCTAAATAAGTTGCTGTAAGCTACCTCTTTGTGAGCGAGAGAAGTTACAGGCATTTTTAGCGATTTATCGATTAAGAAAAACAGGTAATTTGAAAAAACAGACTGCAAGGAACGCAGTGCCAGCTCTACCTTTATATACTGAACAGGATAATTTGTTTTGAGAAGGATAATCGTTTCTGATTATCCTAGTACTCTATGGTAACGGTAGTACGTATAATCGGTTCTGATTATATGACGTACGAGTTAAAGTAACCAAAATCGATTATCCCATCAAAGATAATGGTTTCTGATTATACCCAGAATAATATATAAAGCAGCCAAAAAGATCGGCAAAGGTCAGTAACGCAATGTTTTTTCAATGAATTACTGTGCACGTTTTAACATGACCGTTCGCGATTGTCATCCTACCTGCTTTTGTTCGGCCGTGACGTCGGTAAGTCATAATGTACCATTGGCCTTAGAACCGTTGGCCTTCGTAAGGTACGGTACTCCGTCCAGGAATGATAGTTGGACGGCCGTCAACCTTGGTCATGTTTGTAATACGGCTTACCAATAATTCTTTATATACTGTATTGATGTGAATGCAGAAAGTTTGACACGTCTGGAATCGGTTTTTGCAGCGCAGTTTACGGGACATTATGCAACCGCACCGGAAATCCGTGGTGGCAGCCTGGGCGATGATTATGTATTCCTACAATTCCATTTTCACTGGGGTTCTGTTAACACCCGTGGGTCGGAGCACGTGATCGACGGATAGCGATATCCACTTGAAGTAAACGTCACCTGTGGCAGACTGGCAAATTACATTAATTATCTTTATAATATGTTTTGCAGTTTGCATATCGTGCACCGCAAAAGCATTTTCTACGACAACGAAGCTCTTGGAGATTCCACGGGTTTCGCTGCGTTGGCTATCATGTTTGAACTGACAGACAATCCTGTGGATGAAAATGATCCTCGCTTTGTGCATATCAATACGTTGTTCACGGCTCTCTTGGAGCTTACACATCCCGGTGAGAGATAAATAACAAATTATTGAAAGAAAATGGTCCTATAAGGATTGTCGAGCAAGAAAAAAAACAATGAAAAAATGAAACTCGTACATTATATTGTGTATCACATAACTAAAATTAGACGCCCTCTTTTCGTGACTAAGGAGTAGGTAAAATATATTTTGACGGTTTTTGTGACACGTCCTTCTCTTAAAAAGGTCAGGCCAAAGTTGTGACCCTGAAGGACTTCCGGCTTCAGGATTTCATCCCGACCTCACCGGTGTACTACCGCTATCTCGGCTCGCTTACAACACCGCCCTGCGCCGAAGCAGTGATGTGGACTGCGTTCAAAGAACCGCTAAAGGTCACGCAAGCCCAGCTCAGTATGTTCCGTACCTTGAAGAAGCATCCACATGGTGACGCGGCCAATAACGTGCTAGTAGATAATTTCCGACCGGTGCAACAGTCACATGGACGAGAAGTCAAAATTTACCCTGGACAGATTATCACCACTATCACGCAGGCTACAGCAGTGACACCGCGATGGTTATCATCTAATCCTTGCTTGAGCCTTAAAAGGGTGGCACGACGCCATAAGCGACAACCAAACTGGGCTTGGGCACGATCGCAGGATTGTGTAAACTCCGAGGAAGACGATGACCGACGTTAAAGGGAGAACGAGTCGACCTTGATTGTTTTATGCTGATGCAGTGCATTTTGCTGGATGTAAACTGTACAGAAACAACACATAACGAGCAGAATGACTTAATACGGTCACGTCGGTCAGCGTGTCACAGTGCAAGTACTCGTAACCGTATTCTGTTGGAAAGCGGCTAGTTACCGTCTATGTTTACTGTATCTGCACACCCAACATAAAGGAATAATAAACATACTGTACAGTTACCATGCACTTGCCGAAATTTTGCACAGTATGAGCTGTACGATACTGTAGCTGTGTGAGAGCTAAAGCCTCTTGCGTTCGGACAACCGTCTGCACGCTGTTGTAGTGTTGCCGTTTTGACTTTTCGTGAGTTTTCATATCGTTTTCGTGCGACCTCCAGATGAAACGGACTTTTCATATTTTAAAAACGGTTTTCGTATTTGCGCCGCTTTTTCCAAAACGAACATTTTACGAAAAGTCCGATCGTTGGGTCGTGAGCGATAAGTAACGAAAAGCCAAAACGGCAAGACTACGCTGTTGCAGGCCTAGTGAACCTTGAACCTATGTGAACCTTGAATGGTGACTGAGCGCGCTCGTACAACGTACGTCTAGTTTTGAGCCACTGAAACTTTCGGCAAGTGCAGGGTAACAGTACGAGGAGGATTATAGTTGAGTCGGTAGCGCACGGGTTAACCCGTTCCATACTATGCGTGTTAGACCGACATGGTGGAGGACTTCTTCTCTCTTATCCGTAACTATGGTCCTAGGTTGGTTTTAATGGTTTTATTTCAAAGAAAAGATGTTAGACTACAGTTAACAATGTATAACCGTTAACTCCCTCATGTCCGTAAAGTCCAGGGAGTGGCCAAACATGGTCAATACTGACCAAACGGAGTTCTCTGAGGTCCTGCTTCCCTTTACAGCCACCTCCACATCAGTTAATTTCCAGAAAAATCATGAAAGAAGTAATTGCTGAGCTCTATACAAAATTGAAACAAAGTTCAGAGAAAAACCGTTCACTGGTCAGTGCTGGTCAATTGAAAATACCATGTCGGCTTTGACACGGTTGGACATAATACTATTTAATTATTATTCTTTAAAAATTCATATCTATGGGCAGAAGCATCGTACACGGGACGATAAACAGTCAAAAGAAAGCCCATAAAATGCTGTATTAACTGATTGTACCATAATGGTCAGCAAAGTGACCACTGGTCAGCACAGGCCGGAAATCCGAAAAATATAATTTTTGATTAAACGCCATTAAAATCAGCGTAAATGAAATGTAAGACATTTGTGTAATGACTGCTCTCGGTAGCTTTAAAATAGCTATAACCCGTACTACCTATATTAAACCGCAAAAACGACTCAACGTAGGACCGGAGACACCGGACTAGGTGCGTGAATAAATTTTTCGGCTGTGCAGTGCAGTTGCTTGTGTGTGGAGCGTTTCATGCCATGTCCTGTAATCTGGCTACTCCATTGCTCATGAGCAATGCGTACATTCTTTGCAAATTTTATCTGAATTAAATTAAGTAATAATGGGTGAGAAGTCCTGTAAAAGTTATTAATCAAGCGCTAGTGCGTTAACACTCTGATAGTAAAGCTTGTGCCCTTGCATCAAGTACACATTTGGACCTTCCGGTTTATGAGCACTCATGCGGCCGGCATGCCTTGTAACCTGTAGAAATCAATCTATGCGAAGCTGAAAATAAAATGGATATTAGAAGTAATTCAGAAGTCCTGTCTTCCTTTCTAAATATTAAAATTTGTTGTTTGTGAATATGTAGTCACAAGAAACAGGCTTAGCAGAACTTTGCTGACTTTGATAGTCATACTCCCGTATTTCTTAACAACTGGTCACTTGTAAAACACTGAAGAATTGACCACCGGTCTATTAACGATGGTGATCATTTTCTGGAACCAGCCCTGCTCTTTATCTCTACTATCCCATTCCGTTGCACAACCGGATATACAGCAGTATTACTTATTACTTCCAGTATTACTTCCACTGTACATGTCACTCGAACTGTGATCCACAGTTTAGTTGATGACCGGTTGTCCAAAACATAAGCGGAAGTGACCAATTGCTGCGAAATGTTCAATTAGCACTTATGTAATGGTGCATTTGAGCGCTTTTTAGTTTTTAAATTTTTGTTGACCACTGGTCATTTCGATGACCATCACAATGCACCTATATTGAAGTACTCGTTGAGATCTATCGGTTGAGCTATTGACATATTCTGTGCGATTTTTTTATCAGTTGTTATAAACGGCAATGGATAACATGTCGGCGCAACATGGTTACCATGCATGTCAGGCCGACATGGTCATCTCCTGCTTGACCTCTGGTCGCTAAAATTTTGAAAAAAATATTTTTTTTCTTAATTGAATTTTTCTGTCCCGAACTGCCAATTTTCAAAACTGTAGTCCCATCCCTTCTAGTACCCGGTTTTCCTGGGTTAACTCGCAGCAGCTATGCGCTACCGACTCAACTATAATCCTCCTCGTACAGTACATTACTACCCTAGCTTGTATAAATAAAATTATAGCGGTTGTCTACCGTTGTTTATCTGTAGGATTAATCGGCGTTGAATACGTTGAACAAGCTGCCGACAACGACAGGTATTGGTTTACAGTACGTATAGAAAAACGCACAAATATGTACGGGTACCGTTCAGCCGGCCCGCAGCTAATACCATAAACATACCATAAATACCCGTAACTACTGACCGAAATTATTAGATAACCTATTCGTCTGTTTATCGTCTGTGCGTTCGATATTTGCGGTCTGTTATTAGTCTGGCTCCTGGGTTGACTTGAAGTAAATTTATTTACCGCATACCGCTATCCCGGTGGCTATAGTCTATGATGCCGTTGCGATCATTGCTTTGCCCGAATAGTCTGTGAATTTAGATCACATGCATACAGAGACCTGTGGGTCAAGTTAATAGTAACGTCAATAACTAACGTCCGTCTGTGCCAACCCTCATCAGTGCTCCTTTCCGCAAGGTTTTTGGCAGGCCGTGTGGAAAGGCACACATACAGATACAGTATAGAGTCAAGTATAGAGCACCTTAACGACCAAACCGGTAATGCTAGCGTTCCAGTTCAGAGTACCGGCAAGGACGATTTGATTGCCGCACTACCTGAAAAGTCACAGGATATAACTGTAAACGCGGGAATGATACAGAACTGCGTATCCTATCCTTTACGGGTTATCTACCTAAATGTGAATTACGAAACTTTTTACAAAGAATTCATGTCAGTTATTATGAAAATGGATATTATCGTATTAGTCGAAACCCGTACGAAAAAACATGAACCAGTTCTGCGAATTGGTGGTTTTAGATCAATAAGTAAGAGCAGAGTATCATACAGTGGTGGTGGGATTGAGGTGTTTGTAAGAGAACCGCTAACGGTAGCCCTCAAAATTTGTACTGCAGACCACGATGACATACTTAACGTAATTATTGGTATCCCGTTCTTAAACACTGAGATCAGTTTAATTGCAGTTTACATTCCGCCTAATAATTCCTGTCTTCAACCTGACAGTACTGTATATTTCGACGTCCTTGGTGAAATGGTAACACAGATAAATGAAAACCAAATCCTTTTGATATGTAGCGATGTAGCGTTTTTTCAACGGTAGAATTGGAAAAAAATGTCCGACGCTATCAGAAGTGAACAACGTATTTGAAACTGGAAAAATCGATTTGGTAAATCTTAAATATAGATGATCAGTGTAATACTCGAGGTAAAGATATTATTCGATTGTGCAGTACTTTTTTGCTGACTCCAATAAATGGGCTGAGAGCTTGCGGTAAAGAGTTTCCCTCTAACTATACACTTGTCATAACTACTGCGGAATGTCGGTTGTAGATTACATGTTAGTACAGCAAAAGCCCGTTTTGGTTTCTGAAAGTTTTTTCGTATCAGAGGATAACTTTTCGGATCACCAACCTCTTCTGGTTTGCCTACGCCTTCCAAAATCTGCGAAACAAAAAAGAATACAGAAGAGAAAACAAATAACAGCAACGTCTCGAACACAATATCCCGTTATCGGCACACTACTGAACACAATCGTGGAAGAAGTTTTTGCAAACAGGAGCGAAGAATGGTTGACAGTAGCTGTTATGTGTATCGCATTGTCACCATCGTAGCACACAGACTACAAGATTACGGTATCAGTGAAAAAGGTCACACGTCGCAATCAGACGCGCACAATCAATGCAAAGAAATAACAGCACTACGACAAGAAAAAAACCGGTTATGGAAAGAAACGAATGCAACAAAAGATGAAAGCACGAAAAAATCTTTGATGGAAGCATTTTGCACAATTCGGAAAAACTACCAAGAAAAATTACGAAATAAAAACCGTGCATCTCACCGCCAAGTATGGCAGGAAGCTGAATCGCTTCGGAACTCGAACGCTGAGAATTTTTGGACTTTTTTAAATCGTTCAATACGGATAGCACTACACCAGCAGATTTAATCGAGATGAATCAGCTGTTCGCTTTCTTCTCCAACCTACCGAAACCGCGTAACCTTCCTTATGCGATAACATACGACGCTCTTCCCTCGCTTCCAGTTCTTGATGACCAAATTAGCACTAACGAAATCCTGAATGCGCTATCGCGGTTATCAGATACGTCTTCAAGCGGCGAATATCATTTATAAACGGAATGTTTTAAGCAGCTGATGAGAAATGAAAAATTTTTGCATGTGTTATGTTCATACTTTAACACAATCTATAATAATGCAACGATCCCACCGTCTTGGCTAACAGGAACTATGTCTCCGATACCAAAACCTGATAAACCCGTATGCGCTGAAAACTGCCGACCAGTGGTAGTCGAAGTACTGCCTATGCGAATTCTTTCAATGATTCTTGCGGAAAGAGTTAACCAATGGTCAAATATCAATGAAGATCCGGGAGGCTATCGAAAAGGAAGAGGATCAACGGACCATGCTTGGTTTTTGCGCACAATATGTGAAACGCAGTTGGTACAAGGAAATGAGGTTCATGTCGCATTCCTTGATTATTCGTCTGCATGTGGCACGGTAAACCATGATAAACTTTTTCAAATCCTCCAAAAATCAGGCATATCACCTTAGCTGCGGAAGTTTCTGGTGGCAATGTTCGAAGGCGGTGCCAACCGCATCAAATGGGGCGGTAAAATGTCAGCTACATACGCACTGAGTACGTAGCGGCGTACGGCAGGGAAATCCTCTTTCTGCGATTCTTTTATCATATATCTCGATGCGATTTCGATTTATGTTGCAAGAAACCGAATCACTCTTATATGAATCGGAAGTGTGCAGATATTGTTGTTAAAATATGCGGACGACATCGTTTTAATTTCCCGATGCCAGTTGGAATTGCAGATACCAGCTGATCGAGTTGCTCAGTTTTCTGCCGATTTCGACTTAACTTTAAACATCAATAAGTCGTTTACCATGGTAGTTAAAGGTGCTGAACGCTGTGAGTTTATACTAAAGCTTAACGTATCGGGACAGCAGGTCGAACAGGTTAAGGAGTTCAAATACTTGGGCCTTGTCATTAACGAAAATTTGTGTTTGAGTAAAATGGCCGCACATCGACTGAGAAGCTGTGAAAAGGCTTATTTCAGAATGAAGCAACAACTGATAAAGTATAAACATACGACCAGGTTACGGTTTTCCAACGGCAGAAACGATTTTGAAGCAACGGTTGGAGGTATTAGCTGTTTCGGCTCCGAGTTGATTGGGCCAGACCCATCTGTCAACAAGTTTCGCCTTAAATCTTGGAAAGGTCAAATTGATGTCGAACGCCCCTCACGATGCGTTGTACTACCTCACTGGATCTTTCCCACTGCACTTTCGTGCGATCAAAATGCAGTTAACGTTTATTAAAAAACTTCTGCGCTTTTCGAACGGCTCACTTTTAAAGGCAGCACTAATTGATAGCATAAACAACGCAGTCAAAAGGAAAAAAACCTGGTTACGCCGAGCGTTAAAATATCTAGCAGAAGTAATTAATTTTTCTTGGAAATCACAAGATATTCTGTTAGAAGAACTAAGAAACGTTACAAACGTCACACGAAACGTCACAAAAATTATGTCACTGATTGAAGGAAAATTTCAGGAAGCTTTAAAAGAGCGAGTGCGAGCTAACGCCGCTCGAAGCGGTCGTTTTTTTTTGTTACAGGTACACCCAACTATGCCGTTCAATGTAACGCTGCTACCTCTCCCTACGTATCTTTTGAGGGCCCTTTTCGCGTTGTTTACTTCGGGACATCATTTTCGGATAGAAACTGGACGTTGGGATGGGACCATACACGACGAACGATTGTGCCCTGGTTGCGAGGCGGTGGATACGGAGGATCACAGTCTGTTCCTGTGCCCGGCTTTTGAACCTCGTCGTCAACTAATTTGGTCACATATTGAAACCCTGAAACCGGAATGGATGACACTGAAGGACTCATTTTTTAATATCCTAAGACAGAATGTGTTTATTATTGACGATGATAAAAGTTGTTGTTCTGGATCACCAAACTTATATATTTTGTCCTTAAGGACGCTCGTGATGTATACAACGGCACGCTACGATTACTGCCGAACTTTAGCTGAACGATTCCAATGTTTTACCTAATACAAATTTTTATTTATTTTTCATTACTTTTATTATTCTATTGTTTCTAACCCGCGACATCATGACAATGATGTCTCTTCCAGACTATGTGTCCTGGGGAAAATAAATTCATTCATTCATTCATACACACATACATGCGTATGAAAATGAAAATGTACAATACTGAATCGCCACTAGAATTGCACGAACTTGAAGACTCTTTGCCTGCCACCAAGATCACGAGCAGCAGAATGTAATGTAGACAGATTAGCTAATTTTTCTACTTGCAATCTTATATTTCGGAGTATAATCTGCTTTGCTCTGTTATGTTCTGCTTACAATTACACTACATGTTCAGCAGTCGTTGAAGTTATACTGCCGTTGAGCAAAATTTACTACTTTGCATACTATGTAGTAGAAGTGCAGTAAGTACACAGTGAAGTAGCGCAAAACGGGTGTTGTAAGCAAATAAACTGCTTTCACTAGTATTAGTACTAGTATTAGGCTATTTCGCAATTACCCATGTCGATAAACTACCGCAACTATAAACGGTGACAAACTTGGCGAAAATTGAGAAGAACGATAATGTTCAAAACAAAGGATAAAACTGCGTGGCACAGCAGAGCCGCGGCGACCAGCAGCCGTGCAGGCTCTGATGGTCGTCCCGACTGTTTACGCTACTGGTGGCAGATTCTTGTCGGCGACAGAAGAACGGCCGGACGGCCACACCTGTGTTCAAGCTGAAGATGGCGACGTAGTTGGCAAGCTAGATCGCAACTTTCTCGCTCGTAAATACAAAATGTTTACTTGTAGTGCCAATGCTGCAGTTATGCTATTTTCTATGCTAAACACAACACTCAGCGTTTTATTTTAGATATACAGATGCTGTAAACGTTTTAGATTTAAGAATGCTGTTTTCAAGAATAAATATAACGTTTAGCGTTTGCTATGTTGTACAAACGTTTTTTGCTCAATTTGTAATTGGTGCAATCATTTTATTTTTATTTACTGGCTTCTTAAAGAAGTGCCCGGAAAGTACCCGGAAATAAGAAGTACCCGGAAACTGACTTACTACGGCTGCTTGTTGGGGTGCTCCATTTGACCATGTAATGAGGTAGACAGATCAAAAATAGAGGGCAACGTTCGTCATCATTAAACTGTAATATAACAGAATAATAATAACCCACCAACTTAAACACCGCGTACGCTGCAGCAAGGACAAAACTGCTATAGCGAATACCACTGATGACCCTCGTCTCGCTGACACTTTTCTGAAAAGGCCGCATGACATGGGAAGAAAACCTAGAAACCATTCAAACAAATCAACTAAGCCCTGCTGAAGTAGCCTCGTGGAAATGTCAAAAGTTTTGGTACATACAAGAAACCACCCGTGCTGATATTATTTTATAATAAACCTAATTTAAGAATATAACCAGCCTAACAACACATTTTAATTAGAAACTTACCAGTCGGAACTTGTTATAAATGTCTCTTTCATGAAAGTGCAGATTCCTTGAAGAATAACTATACTCTAAAAACCATTGCCCTCGTGAAAATGAAAGTTACAAAAAAGATCTAGTGAAGAATTCGTGTACTATAGAAGTTACTACTAAACGTTGTAAAATATTTTGTGAGCAGCCGATTCTATGTCGAAGTTTAATGTAACTTCTCATCTTTGTTTACTTACACTGAATGCTACACAAAACTTCCACGATAGTTCAGCATTTTCATTATCACAAATCGAGAACAGACGCGGCAAAATACTATTCGTAAAAAAATTAAAAAAACAATCAGAACGTCGCAATTATTTGCTGAAGTCTGTCCGAAATTACTGATTTATTTAAGTAAGCCAGGAGAAAAACAACAAATTTATTGATGCGAAGCAAAAAATAATAGGGCTAAGATGATGATTGTAGGAAATGAGCATCGTCGAAGAGGGTTTAAACAAATCCAGGCAGAGGAAATGCGATCGGCTAATTCTAACCAGAAACACCAGAGTCGCAGCGGTCACGACGGCATGCGTGTCAAAGCCAAAGGAGCATACATCTGGAAACGAAGAACGTAATATTCTCAAGCGAATTAAAAATTATCAAGTGAAGTTGGACAAGAAAAATTGGAAAAACATATGTTTTTGCTTACTTTTCTACGTGTTGCACAAAATGACGAGCTGAGTACTCCCATCCTTCACAGTCTCGTATGTCACCAGCTCGATCAGGTCGTCCGTCGCCGGGATGTTCAGTGGCGGGATTTCAAAAATTGTATGCGGTGGAATCACTCGCCCCCTCGTGGCCAGCGGTCCAGAAGCCAGAGGACACTCCCGAGCGTTGCACTCAGTTGCATGTGCAACATCACCTTTATAAAAAGGTCCAGACAAAGGAGCGAAGCAGCCTCGGCATTTCAGGTAAAACTTTTTCTGCAGAGAAAATATTTCCATCAGAAACAGAATTATTAGCCAGAACTGGAGTCGACTCCTTAATTCTTACCGCGTGAATCCTCTTCATATGCGTGGTAATATGCAGCCAGTTGATATTCTCACCGCAGAGGGTACACAAGACGTAATAGAACTCCCCCTTTGACCTGCATTAAAGCAGTCATTACAAACTGTATACTGATGGAAAAAAATCTACACAATAATAACTAACTACCATTTATGAGCGTGGTTTAAATAAGAACGGACTTCCGATCTAATCAGACACATCACGCAATGGCAGGTGGCAGTTTCTGTCCAATGCTTGTGCGGCAGGGACAGGTCGAGCCGACGGGTGGCGAGGCGACAGAGTCCCACAGAGTCCAGCATACTTTTCGCCGTCTGTTAAATGCGCAAATAAAGTGACTGAAAGTCGTACAAATTATGACTTAACCGAACAATTCCTCTACCTCCGGCGAGTTTGAAAGGAACGGTTTAATCCAGTCGTAAACATAACACGACACCGAAGCCTGGTCTTTGACGGATGGCGGCTTCTGTAGACTGCGGGGGAGGAAGGCAGAAGATGCAAGTGTAGGTCGACCTGTGTGTTTTGCCAAGAACTGCGCCCACTCCTGGACCGCCTTTTCCATATCCATGGAAAAACGAATGTATTTATGGAGCTCAGTGCCCATCAGCTCACAGTCAATGTCAGAGTTTCTATAAACCCGGCAAATGCTTGATTAATGATGATTTTGCAAAAAAACTGAAGAAATATTCAGATCTTTATGTTAGATACAAATACTGCAAGTTATTTATGCTCTGGGGAATTCTGCAGTACCCAAAAATTGGGACTTCTTTCGTGATCGTGGCGAATATATTGAGCCGCGTGAGGTCATTCCCGCTCAGGTAAAACTTCCCCTTGTTTTCGTATCCATCAAAACTGTCTGGAAAAGCGCAGCGGAAAGTATTCAGCGGGATTACAGTCGAACTCATTCCCGGAAGAGGAATCTCTGGTGCCATGGACACCAACGATACGACGGTGTCTAAATTCTGCACTAGATCCGACATGGCAGTGAATCTCAGCGCTGCAGAAAGCCTCCACCCCTCGCTGCAAACAAGAAAAAATTACAGTTAGAAAATGGGTCGACCCTACATAGACTGTTAAAATATATAAGTATTACACGTTGCAATTCGGACAACGACAGACGATGTCATGATTCTCGTCAGCATTTGCACCGGGCTGTTGTGCAATCCATTCGTCTGCGCATTTATGACACACTATTCCACTACAGCAGGGCGAAATTACAAGGCTGTGGAACGGACAATCAACGCCAATCATACACTGAACGGAATTCTTCACTTCCTGCAAACAAAACAGGAAAATATAAAAACAATTCGTCAATGCCCATGGGATAAGTTGAGAATTAATTTTGGAAAATCTTAAGACTTAAATTTTGCATTTAATCCGTTATTCAAAGGTGGCTAAACTTACGTATACTGCCTCTAATAATCTTCTTCGGTGATCTTCCATTTTAGGAGTCGACTCCACTAGTAGCGGAATCCTGTAACAAGAAATTCGATTTTTGGTAAATATAGTACAACCTCCATTAATTAATCATATGTAGAGGTATTTCCGCGATTTCAAACGATCAAACGAGAAGTCGTTACTACTAAAATCGATACGAGTATACATGCCAACAGTTTCAAAGAAAAGTCGAATTTTTCAGTTCTCATTTATTCCTGCTGTGTGACTGTTTCAAAGCAGGGATCTTTTCAGTTGCCTATATTGGCTGCAATTCTACGCGAAACTCAAACTTAAAGAAGCAACTCTTCAAAGCCGTCAAGAAAAAATAATCTATAACCTTCTCGCAGTGTAATCCTTTAGGCCACAATGCACGGTGCGCCATGCGAGTCTGCTGCCAACACTGTACAGTACTTACCCATAGATAATGCCGATCAAGTAAATGTGCCAAACGCCAGTCCAGAAAAGTTATGATTATGGAAAGTACCAAGCCACCGCATCAATCAAGGATACACTGTGATACATTCGTATGGTGAGAGAGATCTCCCGGTTTCGATCCCGGCCTGGTTGTATTACCGTCCTGTGGCAGCTGCGGCTTGTGCGGCGCGGCCTGATAATCGGGGCACAATGAGATCCAAAGAATCTGCAATCAGGAAACAAACTGCAATAACGTTTCAGAATTCCCCAATGCTTCCGATCATGTTACATTTCACACAAAGCTCAAGCTGAATAATCCCAAATCGCACGCCTATAAATGGTATTTTCAGTACTGAAATTTTTTTGCTAAATGCGTACTCCTGACACATGTCACATTTCAGCAGAAAACACGATAAATTTATGAAACAGTAATAATCCGTTAAACGGATTGTTAACGCTACTACTTACTAGTGATTTATTGTGAAGTTATGGCAAAACGGAAAAAATAAGTAATGCTAAATAGCTAAAAGTAAACAACTACCTGCCCACAGCTAAACGGGCCGGTCCGGGCGTAAACTGTCGCAGAAAAAAACGCAAACAATACAAAAATGGAAAAGCGCGATTTCAATAAATTATATTTTTAAAAAAACGCGTATTTTTGATAAACCACCGGCAATAATTTACCATAAGCAGTGCATCGAATTGTATGGAAGGGTTAGCTATCTGCACAAAAGCAAAATTAGTGGTCCTAAAATAACTGTTTCAGTTAAACTAGCCCTCATCATAAGCGGAACGTTAATAGTACTTTCGACCCATTATTATGACGAAAAACACGTAAATGCTAAATACAAGAGACCCTTAACTTTACCGAAACCTTCCTCGAACAATGGGGCTACCGGTGGTACTTAAACTTGGAGTAGTACTTAAAATCCTAGTTTATCGCAAAACTGAAGGTTTTTCAGTCTTGCATTCTACCGATAAAGACGCACGTAACAGCTATTTATTAAATTTACCCCCAGCGGACAAAGCACTTACACTACGGCAGGCAATCAGTAACGCGTCGCGCAACCGATAAACGTCCACTTGGGTCGTTGGGGCTGTGATCCTTCTTTTTCGGCTGCAGAAACGGAAACCCAATCACGAAGGCAAGCGCCACTATACAATCAGATCATCCGACTCTTAACCGCAATTCACCACACCGCCGCACTCAGCAAAATAAGGAGAATATGAAACAAGAGGACACCGCAGTTCCTAGTCCATAAAAATGAGAATATTCGTTACAAGGGGAATGATCAACAATTGTAATTCTTTAGATCCGTCAACGCTACGCATCACACAATCATAATCCAGGAGAATTTTGGGTTGAAACGTTGACCGGGATGCTATCCAAATTAAAAGTTCTCAGTGGCATTTACTCGTCGAAAAGTAAAAGTAAAAAACCCGAATATTCCGCGCAATTTTTGGTTCTTCCAGTTTTCTGTGCACAACGATCTCACAGTTCAGTGGAAAAACCTGTTGTCGGAACCCAGCGTCTGCGCATGCGGCACGACTGTGGCTTACCAAAACCGTCTGACGCGCCACCTACCTATCGTTGACTTGCCTTCATTACTTAGTATTAAACGCATACGTACTTATAATTAGTACATCTTACTCACACATTACTAACTATGTTCTTATTGAATTAATTAGTTCAGTTGAGCTTAGTTTAGTTTTTTTCAGTTTAGTTTAACTTTTAATCGTGTTTCGTTTATATGTTTGGTTTGTCCTTTCCTAGCATCGTTTCCTACTCTTACATTTGTGTTAACTCTTACTCCTGCATGACATTTTCGATAAATATTGACAGTGACTACATGCGACCCATATCGACCTAGGCACATTTTTTAGAGCAAATCTGACTTCGGGATAATTCTCAGCACATCTTTCCGATACAGAAACCATTTTTCAATATTCTTCTGGGAAGAAAAACTTAGACTGCCGGGGTCCCTTACGCACCTTTATAACTTTGGGCGGTTGCAGTGACGCCATGAGCGAATCTTTTTCTGGATAAACCGGTATCGCTAATTCTGAATATGCTGTCAGAAAATAGTTTGACCCAATACAAAGAAAATTTTGTTTATAAAGACAAAATTTTGTAAAATCTCTACATAAATATTAAAACTTTCAGTCTTATAACTAATACATTTTTGCTGACAAAATATTAAGAATCAGCGGTATCTAAGAGATCTAAAAAATCTTAAAAATTTAAGACCTCCGATAGCTCTAAGTGATTAAAATACCCTAAGAAATTAAAGAATCTAAAAAGTTTAAGTAATTTTATAAATCTAAGAAATCTAAGTACTCGTATTATTCTATGTAGTAAAAAATGTAAATAATCTATTTGACCTGATTAATTAAGAAATCTAATAATTTAATAAATTAAGAAATCATAGGAATACCATAGGAATATTCAATTCAGAATTGTTGAATCACGGCGGTCGTCTAGTACGATTTAGCAAAGCTTGGTCACGCCCACACCTAGCCTTAGTTTGCAAATGCCTTGTGTTGCTTAAAACTGCCGGTCTTTGTCTTGTTTGCAAAAATCGGTAATTGTATCTGCAGTATTTGCAATTTTGTCTCTACAACTTTTTTTCGTTTTTTTGCTGATATCTTTTCATCTTGGTGGTGCTATTGCTGGGTCGACCCGTGCCAAGTAAGAAATGCCTGCGTTTTGCCGCGAATTTTTGTTCCACAGTAAAAAGTGGTTGTTTTTAGCATGTCGAGCGATGATGAATCGTTATTTGAAGGATGCTTTATAATTGATCCCCGACCTTACAAGTCTCGAGAAGCAATCCTCGAAGCCCTGAAAACAGCTACCACAAGGGTTGTGAAAGAACCGAAAGAAGAGATGAAAAAGGTCGACCTTCCGTCTGAAGAAAAGACGCCTACCACCGCAACATGTGATACACCAGAAGATACATGGGAAGCGCTTCCTGTTCGCGTAAGCTAAGCCCCGTACGATGCAGTGGTGTTATGCATGTTCTGTTTATACAAATTTTCTGCAAATGCGCATAAGTGTTGCCCATATATCATCAAAGTTAAGTAATTTCTATTTATTTTGTTAACTAATACAATGCAAAAAATTTCAGGTACACAAACGTGAAGCTCCTATCAATCAAGAGCCGACCGGGTCGAAAAAGAGTAATGACGAATTCGATGATTTTGACTATGAAAGTCTAGCTTTTGAAGACGAAATGGTCCTACCGAAAAGAAAAACACAAAAGTAACTGATTAAAATTACTTTATAAATTCCATCCTGTTGAAAGCGGTGCTAGGGTCGACCCGTTTTATTTATTCGAAGAGATCTGATTTTAATTACATGATAAATCGCTCATTCGGTATACAGACATAGAATTCAGGATAATTATGCTTTCCATATATACACACAACAGGTCTGAACAGACTACCGATAGGCACTACATCGTATTGCTGACAATTAAATCGCAAGCATTTTCTTATAAAACGCGGATTTGTGCCATCTGGTAGTGTAATGGCACTAAACGGCTCAGTTCTGATATGTTCAACAGCAACATAAATACTTCGCACAACGGATTCAAAAATAACGAATTTTAACAGCTTCACTATTCCGCCATTCGCCGTTTGGAACCAGTAGTTGCACCGCCGCTCTTTTCTGCTAGTTCCGTAACACTCCAGTTCAACACCATCGCTCCGGATTACTCGGTTTCGGAAGCTCCGTGGACAACCTTCTAGCGCTTCTTGCAAATGTCCTATCTTTTCTAGAATTTGCAGTGCCAAATCCGCATCATATATGGGTCGACCCGTTAATTTATACGAAAAATGGGGAGTCTTTATGTCATCGCTAGTGCCAGCCGCTGACTGGTGACAGCGCGAAGCCTCTAAATGTTGATAATTTCGTACAATTTGTGAAGCCACGTCCGTACTGCCATGAACCGATTTCATTAATCCACCCAAAAAGTCCTCAAAGTAAAAGGTCGACCATTGATATGCGGGCCCCCAGTTTTCAAGGGCTGTCGAGAGGTGAATAAGTTGGTGAACGTTAAACAACATCCGACGCTCTCCGTACAATTGTTGAAATCGTTGGCAATAACGAGAAATAAGGCTATGAGCGGTAGCAGCGTGGTTATTTAGTGACCCTCCATAATCCAACATGAGATAGTGCATAGCCATCACTAAATCCAACAGATTTTTGTAAAGCACATGAGGCAACTGTCCATCCAATGCATAAAACGCTCCATACATGAGAAAATTAAGATACTCAGAGGCGTGATACGACGAACATTCCGATATGGGGGGAATTGTGCGGCTGAATTGTGATGGAAAGCTGATACGGGAAATTCGTAGGTCGACCTCAGTCTGAAGATTTGCAGGCAGAATTTTCCTCCTCCGGTTACTGATATTGGTGTAAATAGGGAGACAACACATAGGATCCTGCATCCAGTACTTGCAGAGTTTTTTGGTAACTCCTAAACCAACGGCGTGCAGAATGTCAGGAGGACAATGTACATCGGGACTAAAAGAGGCAATTCGAAACAACCGGCTTGCACGAATTATTCCGTGGCACTGTTGACTGTGCTGCAAAGCAACCCGTGCACTGCCGATATACTCCTTTCGATCTTTTTTTGCGGAAACACCATCGAACGGGTAAACCCGAACACCATCGACTACTTTTCCTGTGTGTAGGCACGCAGTGCATCCGTATTCTCCAGCAAAAGATCCATGACACAAGATGTCATTTCTCGCAATGGTATCAGCCACCCATAATGCCGGCTTTATCGAACTGATTCCGTCCGCTTGGGTCGACCCATTCGCCGCATCTGTAAGTTCCGCTGCAAGGAGCTCAAGGATAATATCCATGTTCGGTTTCACCTTTCCCACCGCAAGGGCAAATAGAAACCGGTCCCGGTAGCGCTTACGCGTAGGAAGCTCGTTGATTATGTAACTAACAACTGTAATTGATCCATTTAAGCTACCATTGAACCCAAACGTTTGTCCATCGTCCACATGAAACGTCAGCGAGACATCTTTTCCGTCTATATTGAGCCTTTGATATTCCTTCCCACAAAAAATGTCCAGATTTGTAACGCTGTTTCTGAATTTAAAAACATCGCCTCCTTTGTCCGACTTTATATAGCGTTCGACAGTGCAACCAATCGGAAACGTGTGGAAAAAACTCCCTCGCCTCCGGTTGTCTTTGATGGTTTTATGGGTCGACCCGCATTCTGCACTGGAACAGCATATTGGATCCCGAAGATTGTTTTCTTCTCCGATATAGTTTTGATGTTCATAACAAAAATGATGAATATTCGGATTCAGTAGATAAGGCGCAAGAAATGAATCGAGATAATACAGGTTTCCAGGAAACTCCGACGTATCCTTGGGTAGTTTCTTGAAGAAGCGCAACATTGCCCCTTGTTGAACGCGAGACATTTTGTGTTTCCTGCAGATCCTGACGAACTGCATGGCATTCCCCAGGGTGTCGACACCGGAATCACCTTCAGCCTCTTCAGACGAATCCGAGCTGGCATCTCCGTGAGATGTAGAAACCACTCGCGAAACATACGCTCCGTCATCCCGGGTGCCGCCAGGAGACATGCTCTTAAAAAAAATTTAACGCAATGAATTCCTTTATTTAATTAATATATCAGATAAAGCGGACAAAACATGATTTTCCATTTTCCTTTTATACGCAGAACAATTAACATCGTTAATAAGATCAGTTTTTTAAACAGTAACACTCGTAGCAAAATAAATTAAAATTTTTAATGAATCAAAATAAAAATACCAAGGAGTCGACTCCGTCCGGCTGCGATTCGCCATCACTGGACTCAACAATTCGAGGGTCGGCCACTTTTCTACGATTTCTCCAGTGAGTTGTTTCCGGCAATAGTCCATCTTCATACAAGTACGATCGATACCGTTTTCGGCGTTTGCGCTGTTTTTCCGCCATTGTTGAAATTTAATGATGAAATTTGTAACTAAAAAAATAAAAATTTTAGACAAAATATCGTCGCGTGAACTGTAGCTGCAAGAAGACAAAGACGCCGCCACTATTGTTGTTTCGTTTTATGAAGCCGCGCGCATAATTTGCCGGCAGCGCTGGCTTCCGCTTTTTTTTCGGTTGAACTGAACTGCGCTTGCTTGTGTACGGTAACAATTGTACTCGTAACAGATAGGCACCGCGGGCCGATGGCTACCAAATCTATCTGTACGTATCGAAAAAGAAGGGCTCGACCCCGGTAAACGTAGATGATATCGGTACGCCCGATTCGTGCCGTCCGCATTTTTTTCTTTCAGTCCCACCTGTGCATGTAGCCTCTTAGTTGTGCGCGGTGAACAGGTTCACGATCTCTATTCTCCAGATTTTTCGTTTTGTTAGCTTAGTTTTCTTATTTTCCTGGTGCTCTGCAGCTACAGCTTACAATGTCAGCTCTGAAAGATAGACCGCTTACTCAAAAGGGTAGACCGCAGCGTGTGAAGAAAGTTTCCGGATCCTTGAACGAGGACGACATAGAAATGGATGATCAACAGCGTCAACAGAAAGAAATTCATGCCCGACATGCCGCTCGAAAAGGTAGCATCCAACTTAAAACGGCAAAGATTTCTGGGAGTCGACTCCTGATCAGTTTTGCTGTTTTTTAACAAACCCTACTTGATTTGCAAATTTGCAAGTAGTCGACTCCGGTCTGTTTTATTATTTTTTAACAGAGTTGAGAAGACAAAGGTAACGGAAGTAATTGTTGATGGATACGTATTCTACTACTACTAAAAATAAGAAAATTGCAGATTATTGTGTTGTTCAATTTGTTGACGACGGTCTTGTTCACATTATTTCGATGGAGCGGTTGTCCAGCAGCGCGGCATGGCGTTTGGAAGAAATGTCCACTTATGAAGCACTGCTGAAAGAGGGAGATATTATTAGCGTGAAGGCGCCAAGGAACCAAGACGCTCTGCAACGCTTCTTCTCGGCTCGGGTTGTTAAAATTTCTTCAAGCGAAAAAGATGCTGTTTCCGTTGCAAAGAACTCGGAATCGCGAAAGGTAAGATAGTGTTGCAAGACGTGCATTATTGACAATTTATTTTTTATTATCGTATTTCGTCACTGTTAAAGTCGTCGAGCAGTTTGTCAGCAAAGCAATATTTTGCAGAAAGGAAAGGGCGCGCGGACGCTGGAGTCGACTCCATCTAAAAAGAAAAGTCAAGAAGACCTGCTTAACGAAATCAGTTCAGAGCCTGAATCCAAAACGGATGCTAGCAACAACCGGGATCTCAACTGCAACTGGAAATTTGATCCCTATACCGGAAAGCCCGTTGGACAATGTAGTCCCGTCGCAACCGGTAGCGGAAGCATGAAAGGAAAGCAATCAGGTACAGAGAAACTCGGTTGCTGTTTCCGTTTGTTTTAAGTTATTTTGAAAATATTAGTCAATTTAGAGCTGCCGGCTCATAAGCGGAAACGACAGGAATTTGAGGAATTTGATGGTAAGTGGTTCCGATTGCTTCGTAGTACAGCAGGTCGACCTTTTCTATGGTGAGCTCAAGATGGCGTAAGAACGCTTGAACACTGCCACAAGTCAGCAATACATCTGCGAGCCATTAACATGTACTGTACATTCTTGGCAGGAAGTGATGGTGACAACTATACATGGTACAGGCTGTCTCCACCTACGGGCAAGCCAAAACTGCCAGCAATAGCGGCCCGAGAATTGTTTCCTCAAAAGATTATGCGTAGGTTACCCGTTAAAGAGCCAAATAATCGCATTTGACTATTACGGTGTTAACGTATCATTTAGGAGCCGACAAATGTGACGAAGCAGATTACCCAGGTTACGGCAAGGAGTCGACTCCACCGATGAAAGGTAACAGAACTGTTTGCATGTAAATATGGTGCTCTGATTACTTTCAGCATTCGCTTTTGCCGCGATTTTTCAATGCATCTCTTTTATTCATAGATTTTGACGCTGAGCGATGTGGCGGCTCATCAAAAGTGGAGAAGCAAGCTAGCGGTACAGGAACTTATTAAACAATTAGCTAACAGTTGTAACCGGCAAAATCATATTTATATAGGCACAAAAAGTGCTGGGAATGCGAAACATAAAGGTGCGGCATATCCTATTTCAGCTTTTTCATACAGATGCTGCACAGATAAGCATGGTCTTTTTTCGATAATTTTTACTAAATAACTTATTGGATGAGGTCGACCTTTTCCCGTGAAGTTTTTTTGATGTTTCACTTAGATGCAATCATGGAAGAGCAAAGAGAATTGGCTGAGATCTGTCGGCAGCAGCTGAGATTGAAAACCAAAGAGAAGGTGGAGCTCTATCCGGGATCCGGGGTGTATTTGCCGAAGGGGCAGTTCATCAATTTCGAGGCCCACTTAAAGCCAAAGAATGCCCTCATGGACGGTGTCAACCTTGCGGTGATGTTTTTCCGCAATACAGAAACGGCAACCCGGATCTTTCGGGGAGACCATTATGGCTTGAAATCTGCGCTGGGGACAGATCTGATGGGCGAATTGATGGGTATTAATTGAAATTTCAAAAACCGGTTATGACATTATCACCATAGAAAATTTTTGGTCGTAGCTTACATCAATGGATATCATCCAGCTACGGCCGGGAAACAGTTGAAGATCCAGGAAGCAGAGCTGATCCGCGCTTTCAGCCGTAAGCTGTACTACCTGCGCAATCATGGGAAGGAGTCGACTCCACGCAAAGGTTAAGCGTTTCCTACGAAATCAGTGTTAACTTTGGCGCGATGATGTTTTATTGGCTATTTTACCACCGGCGGAATATGTACGTCCGATTTAGCGTTTTGCATTTATGATACCCACTAGCATATTTTTGATACCTTACGTGAATACCTAAAGCGCACGCGATGTTTTATTTTTATGCACTTTTTGAGTACGTTTTCTGTATCTTTAGTCTCCGAAATGTGCTGCACTGTTACCTACAAGTGTTACTGGGGAACTTACAATAAAACTTCTAAAAACGACTGCCAAATTAAGTTGGGAATTGTAAGTTCTACACTAACTTTTGCGGCACAAAAAGGTATAGCTGCTGTTCAAAAATTGTTACAAAAAAACTTATACATTTTCACGGGGGTTGTAAAACTTAGTACGTAAACTCAAACTCGGATCAATACCACGAATTCCGAAAATGTGTTGATCTCGATGCGTATATATTACATCTGCGACTGTCAAAACCTATGTCGATGTCATTTTCTTCTGCTGCATAATTTGTACTTTAGTGTTTGTATTTCCGAACAACGTAGGACTCGCAGAAGGAGAAACCGTTAAGTCCGTTATGTTTAAAAGCGTATTAATATTAGTGAAAGCAGCATGGGTACAAGTGTGCATAAACTCGCCAGCACTTGAATCGAAGATCTTGTTTGCAGCATGCGTAAAACAGAACGTTCTTGAAGGATTACTTTTTCTAAAGTTTATCTAGGGCCAACATTCATCTCAAGTAAAATTCCGAAAAACACGACTGGCATTTGCTGATTTGTTGGCTTTTATTCGCTTATACAACTTTTTGCGCAACACTTGTATAAATGAGCCAGAAGGTAAAAGATATTATGTGTCGCCGGTAGCAGTTCCGTGCTGAAGTTGGAGTTGCTTATTCATTACCAAGAAAAAGAAATTGCCGGCGCAGGTTGCAGTGCTGTTACTTTCTTGTTAACGATAAAACTGTAACCACAGGTCCAGAATTACATATTTTTGTGCTACAATAAATTGGTTATCCGCGTGAGACCGTGAGTCAGTCGTGCAAAGCGGTGTCTAGCGGAACTGTAAGGAAGACAAAAGATGTCCTCAAAAGACATTGACAATCTACTCGTAGATTGGCGCTAGATCTCTCTCTAGTCTCTCTTTGGTATCTCTCTCTGGCGATTGGCGCTGAGTCTCTCTCTCCCTGGCGCTAGGCCGAAGTAGGCTCCAACATTTGAGTAAGTGTATGCTAGACTTTTTCTTGAGAAGAACCCAGTTGTTATCTGGTTCCGACTGACTGTGACAGTATTTAATGCTACTCGTACCGAACTCTAGGGTTTGACTTTTTGCAATGTGCATTTTGAAATAATTTGCATCGAGCGTTAGCGAGATGCTACTTTTTAAGCCTTCGTCTAGAGCATAAAATTTGTCTGACGCCACGAAGAGCGTACTTCACGCTTTTCAAATTCCACAAATCCAATACCATTTTCTAGTGGTACTGGCGCTCGCTCGGTGCCCTGATGTGGTTAACAAGCTACATAATTTATTGGTTTGCTTATCGTTCAAAAGTTTTAACATCAACATCAAAAAGCAAAGTAAACAGCGCTAAAACCATCAGAATGCGGTACGGTTGAAGTCACAGACAGCGCATTCCACCGCTGTACAGATATTTCCATGCTAATACGCTGTAGCAGAAACTCGTAAGAGCGTCGCTCTCCCGTAGCATCCTTTAACCGCCTGCGTAATTCTCGCAAAAACTTAATACATGAAGGGCTAGCGACGCCAAAAGTTTCAAAAGCCAATGAAACAAAATAGTACTCAGGTGCTGAATATTCATATTTCCGCCGCTTTTCGTCTTCTGCTTTTCGGGCCGCTTCTCCTGCCTTAACGCTGCTGCTAATGACGTTGGAAAATGCGACGGTATCCACACACGTCACGTCCCAGGCTAGCCGTAAACCGTTCTTCCAAGGCATTTGGGACACACCGTCCGGACGGCGATCGTCTTCGTCATTAGTTCCAAGCGGTTCCAGTACAGCCGGCGTTTTAGCGGTAACCAAACTTCTCCGAATCAGTTCGTTCAGTTCGGTGTGGCAAAGAAAATGCCCAGCGCTCTTTTTGCAGGACAAGCCGTGGTGACCGTATTCGTCCACAGGTAGACGACAGTCCGTGCAAAGGTGCGGACGGCAGATAGCTGCTCCGATTCGAAGGCCGACTGCTACGCGAAAACTCGTCCGACATCAGGGTTCCAAGTGAAGAAACAGGCAGAGCGTTCAGCCATTTGCCAGATTCCGGCTCTGCAACAGCAAGCAAACGCGCACAGTGGGTGACATCACAAGAAAACATTTCCTTAATAATTCGGCAAGCTTTTTGTACCAGAGCTACATCCCACACTTTTTGTACACGCCGTAGTGTCCTAGTAAATAGTTCATTTTAGGAACGCCAATACAAGTGCGCAGCAGAAATTAAGCCTGATGAGCAGGCAGTATACTTAGCTTGGATGCTAGTCTTTGCAGATCCACGGACTTCCGAAGAATGGCATCAGGAATGGCAGCCTGCAAAAGAGGAGCACCGAGCAGTATCAATTCGCTTTCAGTGGGATGTACAAATTCCGGGTAACGGTTAACAAACCCCCGCTAGTAACTAGCGGTGGTTGCGAACCACATTATTGCACGAGGGCGAGCGCCAATACCACTGGGAAATGGTATGGGGTTGTGGAATTGGAAAAGCGTGACGTACGCTCCTTGTGGCTGCAGACAAATTTTATGCTCTTGACGATGACTTATTGCAGCACCTCGCGCTTCGCGCTCGGTGCAAATTACAGTATTTATTACTGTTTTCGTGCGCGATCGAGCACATACGCGTACATACAGATACATGCGGGAAGCAGTTTATGGAAAGGTAATATTATACGCTGAAACCCAGGAGCGTTAACGTGAATTATTAAGCTGATGGAAGTCTGGACTTTCTTAACGTGTTATCCTCCCGAAAATTGTGAGAAACACAGCGCACAAACATCATGTTACATAAAATTTATCAGTTTCGCTGTGGCAACGTAGTTGTTATGTGAGTGAGTGGCAACAGTATGCTCGTACAGCTGTGACAGTATTGGTTAAGCCGGACCAGCAAATCTTAGACATAAACACCGCAAGTGCAAAAGCTAACATTTTCCATGCCTAGCCACAAAAAGATAAAAATTAGTTATACACCAGTTTTACGGATTATTATCATTCCGTCTGGCCAATAAATTTGAGTTGGAGCTAGATTGCTTCATAAGAATTTACGACTTCGACAATTAAAAATACGAAACAGCTCCATTTGATGTGCTAATGCATGCTAACCGAAGAATTCAGGTTGTCATATGTAAATAAGCAAGACACTTCCACGAGCCTGTTTCTGCAGATCCAGGGTTTACGATATCATAAAACCTCGTAAACAAACAGGAATATTGCAAACTTAACAGTACGACTGTCTAAGCATTTTCCGAAGAATCTGGTAATGATACTGTAGCCGCCCGCACAAGTTACCCCACAGAGTGAGGTATACGGATATTTGCACCCACATTGCTCGCTTTTCAGCGCAGTGTGTGCAGGGCAAAGGCAACGGCCGGATCTGCCAGTGGAGCAACTTGTGCGGGCGGATACAGTACATTCCATTCTTTCATCCCCAGATTTCCGTGAGACCAAAATAGCTTTACAACTACAATAAAATTCCTACATTTCGTGTCGCAGCTCTTATAAATCTACTTTCACTGTTCAACCAAAGCCGCAAGCCGTAGTTCATCCACCTGATGTTCGCTCTATACTTCTAGTAGGCACTGCCATTTTTCCGAAACGCATGAAGAGCGAGTTCCGTAAAGGTCAATCCGTAGTCTCGTAACGATGATTGTGGGAGGTGTCCTGATTCTGTCGGTCAGCGTGATTGGCGTCCTAGGCCAGATGCCCCCATTCGGCCCGATGCCACCGTCTGGCCCGATGCCGCCGCCTGGCCCGCCGAGTGTACCGCCTAGTTTCTCCTATATTTCCGGGAAAGGCAGTGAGCTCCTGGGCATCGATCGAACCGGCATCGTTCACCGTCTGGTCAATGGGGTATGGGCTGCATTGCCCCAATCAGTACCGACTGGGCCCTTAAACGCCCGATATATGTCGGACAAAGCCGTTACCGTCGGTGCCAGTCCGGATGGCTGGCATCATATGTGCACCCAGACTGGTGACATTTTCCGCTTTAATCCAATCAGCAATGGCTGGGAGTTAGCTTACGATATTTCCGACTGTGTGCAGGTGAGCGTATCTCTTGTTGGGCGTATCTTGTAAACACAAACTGTTGTTGGGCGTATAAACTCTTGTTGGGCGTATTTTTCATCACTGTCCGTCAGTACAGTTCTTTGAATTTCTTTCTATTTAATGCTTTAATACTGATTATTTATAAAATATGCCTTGCACGCCATTAATGTATAAGTAAATAGAAATTATATGGACACGATCGATTGCAGCTGCGTTACGCCCCGTTCTCGTAAACGAGCAAGAGAACTATAATAAAACAGTCGTCTATGCGGAAAACATCTGCTCTTATCGGCTGAAGTCGTTGCACTATACTGAGCGTAAATCGCAATGACCAATTTTGTAGATCAACGCCATGAGCAAAAACACAGCTGTGGCAATTCAATCGGAGAATGGCGACAGCGGAAATGTCCTACAGTTTAATGGAACCCTAGCATTCGACCGATGGAGCACCATAGACATTGACAGCCACTACCACAACGTTCAAGTGTTCCGATCGAGCAAATGGGTGAGCGTCGGGGAAGACGGTGAGATTTGGAGCATCTCCAGCAAAGGTCAAGTGTTCCGCTTCAACACCGCCACAAACAACTTTGACGGGATCCCGATTCTCAACGCTCTGACGCTGGATGTGCGCAATGCCAGCTACGCCACTGTTGTAACAGCCGACTGCAAAGCATGGACCTTCAACAGCGGCACGTGGACTAAGTGGCACATCAGCACCTGTCCGGTGCAGACCACCTCCAACAACAACAATGACTACTACTTGGACGGACGCGGTCGCTTCGGCTCGCGCAATTAGAACAGCTTTTTTATCCATGATTTGATAAAGCTAATATAGGCGATAGTTTGCATACTGAAGCTTGTTTGTAAGCTTTAGTCTATGGTTCCGCAAATGCGCTTTAATTTCCATTGCTTTTAAAACAAGTCGCTGTCACGTGCTTGCTAGTTTTTCAACGAGAAACCCTTCTTCCATCGCTTTCTTGCCTCGAGCGCTATTGTCATCCCGGAAGCAGCATAAGACATAACCTAATCTGAAAACTAAATTACAACTAACAATAAAGCTGCGGCTCGGGAATTTAATAACGCGCCAGTAACGTTTCACGTTTTAGAAGTTTACAAAACGGGCTTCTGCCTTTGTCAGCACTTTGTGCGCGATGGGTTCATGGGAACCGGTTCTCAGGGTTTAACAAACAAAGAACCGTTCTCCTGCTAGGATGCCGGCAACAGTAACGAGTGGCCGCATGACTCGCATACGAGATATTTATTGCCGAAGCGGCACTGCACATTACAGAATCCTAGTCAAACAATTCTAGTCTAGTCTTTATTAAATTCTAGTCAAACTTTCCTTATCTTCGTCTCGCATGTGATAGTCAGCTGCGTTACGTACGTATCTTACACCTCTTTCTATGTAACAAAAAAAGGCGACAAAGAAAACATGTCACGTTCAGAAGGAGTCAGCGCCCTGAGATCATCGTTTGCATCCTTTTAAAATGCAGACCCTTGTTGAAACGGCGCGTTACGGGTGGTAGTCTACCTGCTTTCCTGCCTAAGAGGCATTCTTCATGCATATTAATATATGTCCATTGCCGTGGCAATAATATAATGCCTACGCGCGGCAGCATTCCGCGGTTCTATACAGGTTTCCACTTGAAACGTCAAAATTCTTGTAGAATGACCGATGAGTTGGGCAAACAAGTGGTCAGTTGACAGTCGATCTGCCATTGCATTGCAAGAATTGGGTATGTGTTACACAAAGGTTCCAGTGCGCCGCGTAATGAGCTCGGCCATTAGATATGGACATTTTCAATTATACCCAAATATTCTGTCAACACTTTCTCATCATCTTCCAATTCAAGCGTCATCTCAAAAGAATTTTGATGAATAAAAATTTAGAAATGGAATTTTACGTCTCGTTCCAGATTTTTTAGATTTAGCGTGAACTATTTCTGTTTTTAGCTATTTATTTGCAATATTATTTTAATAGATGAACGAGTCCCGAAAGGAAATTTAATTCCCGGGTGGGAAACATTAAATAATCACGGGTTTAAATAAGCTTTTACTCTTTCCCAACTGTCACCGTCTAATTCTTCCTGACAGCAATTTAACTTACAATAAACGGTAGCCTATTCACCGATAGACTAAAATGTTTTCCTTATAAAAGGCCCTAATCCCGTTTTAATTCATCCTGACGGTAAATCCCGGCTATACGTGTCATAATCCATCTGCATGTGACAAAGCACCGAAAATGGCCCTTCATCTATTGTTACCGGCTTAATCCGCCAATATTGCTTTGTCAATTGGTGTACACACTTTGTACCGTCCGTAGCATGCACACATCTGTCTGGCACTCTTCACCCGCATAACGAGACAGCAACCGGTTTCAGTGCACAGTGGTCAGTGCGGAACAATGGACCAGTCAGCAACCGTACGTACTGGTCAGTTGAGTGATAGGAAGCAGAGAGGGCTGTCTGCGCTGTGTCCCCAGCTGCACTTTAAAACGCAAATAGCCGGCTGTCTGTGTGCGTGCGCAGCGACTGTGACCGCGTGCCGGATGGTCAGTATTGGTCATGGTTCAGTACCGTACGCCTGCATCGTGCGATATTATAATCATAATCCAAAACCGGTCGCTCGGGGCCCTCTGCTTGTAAAAAGGCGGATTACATTGACGACATAACGGTCCTATTTTAAATTGTTCTCTTTCCCCCCACGCTATAGTCTCTACCGGGATTGGAATGTCAGTGATTATAATCGACCATTATTACACAAAGCCGCGATCGGATTCCTCGATGTCGAGTCAAATTACCCCCGATCGGATTTAGCCAATTTTCCCTTTAGAAAATGTTAGTCTACTGACTCGACTCTCAGCGCTCTGACGAGCGGATGTTAAACAACATGGATCGGACCATGAAACGGAAAAAAATGTAAACATCGAAAACCGATATAAGCAAGCGATTATAAAGTGCCTTAGTCAACAGATAAACAGCCGGAAGTTGAAATAAAAATTACGCTAGAAAACACTTGATACATGGTGACGCTGTGACATGCACAAATATTACTGCACTAATTTAGGTAATTTTATGTAGATTGCCAGATTTTTTTATTGATTGTGATGAGTCGAATGGAAGTTTTGCGCAGTACCCGTATTATGGAAAACGATTATTACAGTATTCGTTACAAAACAAAAATAAAAAATGTTCGGGTAATAGTAAAATCACGAAAAACCATTATTGTTCGCTATACAAAAAATAATTACAAAAACAAACTGATTGACTGGAAACGTTGCATGTATAGCAATCAAATAATGCAGAGAGCCTTTCTTAAATAATTATGCAAAAAATAATTACAAAAATCTGATTGACGGAAAAGTTTTGCATAACGACAAAAGCGCATAGAAAGCAGTTTTTAAAAAATTTTGCAAAAAAATAATTACAAAAAGATTGACTGCTTAAGTTACTTAAGACTTCCACAAGAGTGACAAAATTTCATTTTAACCTATAAATACAACGCCACCAGCCGCATGACTACCGCATGTAATCCATCTGACAACAATGTAACCGGCTCACTTGACATGAAATTAAATTTGCATTGTTCCGGCCGCACCACCGCTAACAACGTTGTCCGTTTTCACTGTTGTCTGTTTAAGTCGCATTAAGGCGGTTGTACAACTTGTACTGTGATAATTTACGGCGCATTTTCCATGCCGGCCCGGCTCTCTGTCTAGTAGACATATCAGGCAAATCCGAAACGGTTAACGATCCCATAAAAATTTGGATTGACCGGCAGTGTAGCGTGTAAAGTGAGCCGAGGAATTTAAATGTTTGGGGTTTTAATGAATTTCCCCGGGGGTTCTCAGCGGGGAACAACAATAACTTCCGCATCAGTGTAAGAGACGGCTGCATTTATATCGAATTATTATATTTGTTGGTAGTAGCGAAAAGCCAGTTCTACAAGGTCGTTATAAATTTTGTAAATTAAATTAGACATCATTTGTGTGCATAAGATGCGCAACTAAAGCTTCTGTCTGAATTGTCTGAATGCACAAATAATTTCCAGTACGGATCAAACCGATTATCATTTAGGACATTCGAAATCCAGAAGGAACAAAAATGATTTTTGCATAATTTTTCAAAAGTCTCCAAAAGAACATCCAACCAAAATATGCATAAAGTTTGGAAAATAAATACTGTTGTACCTTATTATACACACTTTGCCAAGAAATGAGAAAACGCAAAATGTTCTTTTAGCGGAAACATTTTTGGTAATTCTTCGGCAAAATTTTTGAAATCAATTTCTATGAATAAATTAATTTATGAAATTTGCTGAGTATTTTTGGAACATCTTCTTGTTTAGTTCAGCTAATTTTTGCTAGAAATGTCAAATAGAATAATAAAAATAAATAAATTCACTCAGGGTGTTTTCAGTGAAAACGTTGACTTTCCGGTGCCGAACTGACCAGCACGAGCAAATCCCCGTGTACACGTTGGATATCCGACCACAAATCCGTGGCGATTGTTTTTACGATTGTCACCGTCACTGGTGCGTGTAAAGCCGATGTGCGCAGCGCTGAATAGATCGTAAATCTTGCTTAAATAGCCATTCACATGTCGCTTTAAGAAGCCATTAAAAATCCTCACAACAGACTGCTCCAAAAAACATTTATTTTATCAGCTACAACAATCGGGCTGGCCCACAGCCAATCATGGCCGGTGTGTGTGCACTCACTGCACTGTGCAGACGAGAGAGTTAAATGGCAAGTAGCACTCATAATTCAGCGGAAGAATATTAATGCCTTGTTTTGCTGGCTAGTTAATCCAACCAAATACACTCTCTTGCCGGTGCAGTGTGCCGTAACCGCTTAGTGCTCATCAATCATCAGCTGTACTTTTTAAGCATGCCGAGGAAACTCGGCAAATCCGCAGCCAAAGATGCAATCGCACCGGGTGGCCGGAGTTCACGTCCACACGAAACATGCATTTCTGATTAAATATTTGTACTGTCATTTGTTGCAAAACGATACTTAACAACTTTTCCCATTAACTACGGATTTGTTTTATAATTAAGGGTCGTGGCAGAACTATCGAGCAAAAAATTATACATTCGCGACAGGAGCAAAGTTTAATTTTGTGTGTAAATAATTCTAGGATATCAGTAATTTATTAGATATGTAAAGAATTTTATTAGTGGTTGCTAAATATTTAAAATGATTTTTCGACATTAGGTACTTATAAAAATAATTCAGAAAGTAAAAACAAATAAGACAAAAAATTATCAAAATTGTTCTAAACTTGCTGTTTCATATTGAGCAGCGATTTCTGTGTTTGCCATTTAATTAATTGCAAACTGCAGTAATTTGGGAGCATTTTTCTGGTGTTAAATGTTTTCATAAAAACACTTCTGAGAGCAAATGCAAATATGTCCGTTAAAGGAAACGTAAAATTTCTACGAAAATAAAGCACCAATTTAAATTTATTGCTATTTTTATAAGAGAGACGATTTGTTAGTGTTTTGCTGGTTTTTGTTGCTTTCTGTGGTATTAAAAGAAGAGAGAATGCCGGTTGTGAACGGTGGTAGACGGTAAACAGTCAATCAGCCGCGTAATGATCATGAGATGGTCCTGACAAAGAGACAATAGGGTGACCTGACGTGATCTCTTTCTTCTCTCCTAGCGGCAGACATGTCGGCGCTAACGAGGGAGGCTGACAGGCCGTCTGACAGCGGCAACTGTGCCCTGCCGGATGCCTGGAACGGCGAATGGTTCCTTTCCGGCGTGGTCGGTGTGATCAACATTAATCAGAATTCCATCACCGGAAAAGGAGAGTGTGTCCTTCAAAAGTCCGATAAATTCATCCACAAATTTCTTCTCTATAATCGGTGAGTGTCAAGGTTATGTAAATGTAAATGCAGTTTGTTTACTAGTACTTTAGTAACTTAAATTGCAAACCGTATCGATTGAATAAACGCTCGAATCAGAGAAAAACCGTCTAAAAAACATGCCACACAAAAATGTAAAATAAAAGTTCAAATTTCATATTAAGCACAGTAAAGTTTAAAATTTTAATCTGACGTAATACCTATAACAGTTATGCAATGTGCATTCGTCGTCGAGCCACTGCACTACGAAGACTAGCTATGCTTCGGCTTTTGTCGCGTGGTGCACAAATCAGTTTTACACAACTAAATGCAAGTGAACGCTTAAAATAGTAAAATAAGCCTACATTTTTAAAAAAAACGATTGTGTTTTCGGCGAGCGCATAAAAATTTTTAGTTTTCTTTTCAAACCTTTCAGAATTAAGAAACATTGTGCTTTCGTATATTTTCACCGTGGGGAAAAATCTGGAAAGCGTTAGAAATCACATTTGTGGAAAGAGGATTTTTCTTAACGATTTGCGCTAAAATTAATTTGAATTGTACATAAACATGTGCATCGCACTTCTTTAACGCTGTCGAACCAGTAAAACTGAAATCACGGTAATTATCGCAGAATAGAGCGAAGAAAATAATTAATACCGGCATATCTATCAATTAATGCACCGTAAATTTCAGCTACAATGTGGGGCAGAGCTAATTTATTGCACATTTTAATTCATGCAGTGTCGAATGTGCCGCAACGGGGCCGGGCGCAACTGCAACATTTGTGTCCATGAACCGGCAATTTTCGGCAACGGACATGTCAAACCCTTTATTTACTCTTTAACGATAACTGACACTTAATTATTTCCATCCATTTTGACGCGACACTGGCGTATATACGCTGTTTGTTCCAGATATTCATGCTACTAACGTATGACAATCATAATTGCCTATTAGTCCGTGTCCAACAAATTATTTACGCATTTTCACCTTGATTTAAACCCGGTAATTCTTGCTAAGCCGACAACAACAAATCATTTTGTTCCGTACTATAACGGATAAGTGCCGCGTGCCACAACGCGACCGGTGTGGCGGGCGGCTGCGTCGCTGACAAAATAACGGTGTTTTGTTGCCGGTATATACACTATACAGAAACCAGATCGCATCAGCATCAATCATCGCAGCGAAGAATCCATCTTGCTGTACAGATGCCGTGATGAGCGTGCAACTGACCCACATTACGGCAACTCCCGGTGTGAGGCACGCCGTCCACCTTTTCCGCTACATTGACATATGATGTTGTTATCTAACATAACAAGCTCATTAATATTGTTCTGGGCTGTTGTTCTTTCAGCGGCTATATCATACATAGTTTTGTTGTACTAGAAAATTAATCAGTGTATATTTAGAACTCCACATAACGCATTTTAAACATTGTTAATTTTATTAATATGTTTTCATATTGTTTTGATGTGCGGACAGAATTTTGGAGAGCAGTTACTTTATTTTTATCGAATTAATTCTCGAAGATAAAACTAATATCGTATTCACATCTGCTTTCTGTTGCGTTTTCCCAGCGTGGAATTAGGCTCTAAATTGTGATACATATTATATAAAAATATTATGTTTTAACAATTTTAATTTCAGTTTTTCATTTAAAAATATGCATACATATGCATGTATTTAAAAAACTCATAAAAATATTATAAGTTTATTGCATACCGTACCACTTACGAGTACAACCGTATTTGCAAAAGTGAAGGGCTTTTGTAATGTGTTATGTTCTTTGGCTTTGCTTGATCATCTGGTTAACTGGCAAAATATTTCTGAAACTAGCCTTTTTAATTTTTAAATAAAAAACTTAGGTACTTCGAAATGAAAATTCAAAATAATGTTAACATGTTGTGATTGCAAATAATTTAAATTGAAATTTTTAAATTTCTACAAGGTATCTACGAACCGTTCGAGATCTTAAGTTCAGAAAAATGTCTGGTAATCGTAGTGCAGAGGCATTAGTGAAAACTGCTAGGTCGGTTTGGTCGGTTCTGTCTAAGCAGCAAAATCACAGCTGGGAGTCAAACAAAACTTTTAAAAAATAGAATTTTTCGAAACGTATTTGACGAGTCTGAAAAGGCATTTTGACCAAATTAGCAAAGAAATTACTTGGGAGTCTTTTTTAAGAACGGTCAATTTTGCTTTTCGCTGTTCTCAGTGATGGAATTTCAATATTTTTTATTCGGTAATTTTATTTCCCGATTCCTCGTGGATGGTTTAACAGACTTTGTGTTTGTCCCAACTTAAGCCTCTTCCGCAGCGCGAGTGTTCCTCATTTTATTTCCCGATATAAATGAGAAAATTACGCGCGATAACCATCCGAAAATGCCCCACGTCCATCAATCTCAGCCTACAGTCGTAACCACTGATCCCCGGCGTCCAGTCAATGATCCGTGACGAAAACGGCCCGTCACAGCCTCTCGCTAACAATAATTCTTATACCCTATGCATTTTATATGCAACTCCAACTGGACACTGCCGCATACAATTAAGCGCAGCGATCATCTGTCAGGGAAAGCTGACCAGCGCGCGCGATGCCGTAATCAACGCCATTTCCCATTTCGCGGCAGGAAGTTAACGATAACATTACGCAGATCGACGCAATACTCGCCGTCGTGTCTATAATATTGACAAGTTGGCATGTTGTAGTGTTTGACAGTTCGGATCACATTCCGGATGGTCAGTCGCTCCGTGGCGGTGTGTACGTGATCGGCTTAGAACGGTCGAGATGCTATGGTCAACACAAACATTACAGACACTGCTTTAATTATGGGGATCGTGTGGCCATTGAGGATGGTCAACATGGCGTGTGTTGGCGATAACATAACAGCCGCTACAATAACACCAGCGTGTATTCATGCAGTTCTCTTTATATGCAAAGTTGTAATGTGGTGGCAGCAGCAGCAGCTTTTAGCTTGCTTCGTTGGTGATGTTCTTTTAAAACTGGGAAGGATGTTTCCACAAGACAATATTGGTTTAGAATTTAACTTTTTCGCGGTTATTTTTTGCGAGATATGTATCCCGGTTCAGAAACAGAAACATGAGCACAAACGCAGGAGTCGGGTTAAGTAAGAATAAGCTAAGAAGCAAATTATGTTTTCAGTGGCCCTTTACCTACATTTTTTCCCGATTCAAATTTTATTGGAGCATGTGAGGGTTTTGTAGTCTAGTCACTAGTCACTAGTGGACGCAGTTGTGCATAAAGCACTGAAACTATTTCAACCCTGCTGTGTGTTCTGTAACTGGTGAAACGTGGGAACGTTATTTGAGTGCAATACCGATTTATACCTTTAATTTTTTTTGTAATTATTTTGTGGAACATTAATCCCAAAAAATTTTAAGCGCAGCTATGAAAACTGTAAGATAAAGTTCGGTTTTGAAAAAAAACTGAAAATTTGTAATATTCTGGCTCTCCTGCCTCCAGCAAATCTTCAACATCCAAATTTCTTTTAACGTATTTTTTTTAAAAACGCGATACTCATGTTTATTTTGCGTTGTCCGCCGAAAAATAAGTCAAACAGTTTTTCGCGTATCTATTCCGTATTAAAAGTATTCGGGCATTCAGCATTATAAGGTTGCTTCTAGAAATATTTTACCAAACTTGCTACCAAAGAGGACACAATGCCGGCGCAGAGCCCGCAAATTAGCGCACCATACCCGGTGCAGTGGTGCACCGTGCCCATCCATTTAGACCGTCCATTGTCCAGTGCGGCCCGGGGTTAATACAGGGGCGTCACTGCTGCACTCGCGCTCATACCCATCCATCCCGCGTCCATCCTCCCCCCATTCACACATGACTGATTGCGCTGGCCTCAGTAGCTGACCACGGCGTGCACTCCTGCCGTGCCGGGGTCGATTCTACTTAGCAGAAATATTCCCCTTCCATTCAGCATTATGAATACATTTTCATTAGTTATGGAAATGACGCTACTCGGCGCTTCGGTCAATCTTTTGCTTGGCATGACGCGCGGTGGTCAGTTGTAATTGATTTAACGCATCTACGGTGCGCGCGCTCCACTGCAGCAGCTCATCACCGTGTGCATTGTGCGGTGAGTTGATTTTTCGCGGCTCGAGTGTTTCCGCTGTTAAGTGGGGGGATGCGGAGCGAATGAATCAGGGTCCGGTTGCCCGAAGGCGATACAACACTTTCCCGTTTACGCGTTTAGGGTCTAATGCGCCAGGAGTGGGCTGCATACATTAAAGGTCATCGTCCAAACCATCGATGCCTCGTTACTCAGACAATTCGTATACATATTTTTGTCGAATTTCTGTATTCAATAAATCAATACAAAATAGAATCTTGAAATGAGGTTGATAATACTGAATGATGCTGTGTTTGTCTTTTGCAGAGTGCAGAATTGCAGTCAGTGTATCATCACATCTAGTCCACAACAGCATCCGAATGTCATACAGTTTAAAGAAAGTAAGTATATCATTTAAAAAATATAATTTGAAACTTTTTCCTTTGAGATTTTTAAAAATTTGGCAGTAGCACTTACTCTGATTATTTTACTGGCAAAGTTCTTTAAATGGTCCGTTCGGTGCTTATTTGCACCGAAAATGCATTGTGCGATGTTGTAGAGTATGGGCTTTTAATTAAAAGGGAGTTCTTTCTCACAAAGTCGTTTTAAACTCAAGTTGAACTTCTTTCAATAACTTTTTTTTCAATACTTTTCAAATTTGCCTCCTTGTATTAAGTTTGTCGATTGTGTAAAAATAAGATTGTGTAAAAATAATTGAATGGGATGATAATAATTACAATAGAGAATTCTTTCCAGGCTACTGTGTGCCATCCGAAGAGCAATACTCCTTTGAGGAACTCTGTGATACGATAACCGGAAACGCGGATTTATTCACAATGTTTCGCCGTACGTCAAAATTTATTTTTATCTGTATAATTATTGTAAAGATTTTGTTGTTGCAGTTAATGCAGAACCGGAACGGTGTCCCTTCAACGGACGATATTCGTTCACATATACACAAGGCTACACGGAATGCAGCAATCCGGTATCGCAGACGGAGACCTGTGTTAAGGACTCGGAGATGATGCTGCATTACAAATCCTGCCCGGATGCCACAGAAGAACGCAGTAAGAGCGATACAACCGAAAAACGCTCGAAAGATTTTGATTTCAGTTGTTTTAGCGCGACTGATTTATTTCATGTGTTTTTATTGCAACAGATGTCAAACTGGAGTGTCTGGGATCGTGGCGCAACGGAGAGAACTGGTACCTTATCGGTCGCATCACGCACACGATGGCCAACAGCAATGAAGAGATTTTTCGCTGCTTTGTAAGGATAAGGAGTTCTTCCAACTATCAACGAATATCAACAAACGTTATCAAATATTGTAGCTGAGAAATTTAACTTTTTTCCAGATGTATAAAATGACGGATTCTGGAGTGCAGTTGGCGCAGTCGGCCGACGCAACATGTAATGCACTGTATTCCCCACAGGAGGGACCGCAGACGTTAACACTGACACCAGGTACAAAAACAAGAATAGCAATAAAATATTAAATTTCTAAAAAAATTATTTTACTTGGTTAATTTTACTTTGATTTACTTAGTTAATTCGGCACACGTAAAAAAGGTGAGGAAACTGAGTGGTTTAATGAAATCCCGACTGTGTTTCCTATTAGAAAATGACCCCGAGCCAAACTGCGTGTTTCCGCTGTGGCTGAGCGAGCGGAGAAGCTGGCACGCCATGGAATCAGATGTCCAGTTCCGTTTTGCCGCTTCCGGACGTCACTGCGGCAGTACACCGGGAATTCGACGGACGACGACGATGTCATCCTGGAGACGACGTGCATGCGGGATTTCCCGACAAGGATCACCATCGGGGAATCATTCAAAGCCGTCATGTTTGCCACTCGCGGATGGTACAGATAGAACCACAAATTCGAGAATTCCTATTAACAATACAAATTTTTTCGTGTAGCTCGAGCGGATACATGTGTATGCAGTTTATAAAATTGAACGACCAGATTGTCCAACTACACCAAGGTACGAAAGAATTCCATTATAGAATACGCACTTGAAAGGCCACGCACACCAACTAGGAAAAATTATTACATAAAAAATTTTTATAAGAAGTTTGGGTGCACAAAAATGGTGAAAGTGAAAGATCACTTACGCTAATACGGGAAAAATGTATTATACAAAAGCCGTATGTACGAGTATACTAACATAAATGATTGATGTACACTGAACTCCAGAATTATCCAAAGTACTGCACATAAAAATTAAAGATTAGACTATGTAAAAATAATTTGTGATTTATACAAAAGATTGATTGTAGGACGATTAGCGAAAACAGTGGACGCGGCATGTACGAAATCATACTTCAGCGTTAACCGCACCGACTGGACAACACTAATCCCGACGGTCGCTTCCGGTGTAACATGCCCCTTTCCGGGAGAGTACGTCGTCGGCCCGGTTCCCGTCAACAACGTGGAACCAAAATGCCGGCAAGGAACCAAGATCTCCATTGGATGCGCTCGGGATTCGTTTGTACGCTTTCAGCCGACAGCGGCGGACGGCAACGTACAATGCCCGAAACCGGTTGAAGAGATCAACCTAAGTAAGAAACAGGACCGAAATGCTGCGAATAAATAAGTAATTGCTAGAATTGAGCAATGGTGATAATCGTTGACCTATGTAGTGGAATTCGTCTGCCACGGACACTGGAAGGAGAACGAAATCTCGTTTTTCATTGCCAGTGATAGAAAAAATTACTCAGCACGATACTGCTTCGTAAGTATCTGAGTTTATTCGAAATTACCTATGTGAAAATTAGAAAGTGAACTGTTTTGCAGATGTATCAAGCCGAGAGTGGATCCGTCCGCATCAGCAGCATCCCGCAGCGCTGTCCCAATCTGATCAATCCACAGAACGACCTCTTCAACGTGACCAAGTTTACAGAATGTACAGCGTCCGCCGCCAACTCGGTGTCGTCCATTTTTCATCTTGTCGTCGGCCTGCTCTCTATCATCTTTTCTTCGCTGCTGCTGGGAGCGGGAAGGAGATGATACCCGGCAAAAAAATTGTGAGGAGTGCTCAGTTTGCTTACCAAAGAGTCCAAATCCAACATTCTCAATAGTCTGCGGTTGTTTTGCGTTTTTGATTGGAGATTTTTGTTGAGCTGTGATATAGACGTGAATGGCAGGTTTTTATGTTTGGTGAAGCGTGGCGGATCAGTTTCCATTTTTTTACGTTGGTCATAAAAAATTTACTACGCAGTACTGGGAACCCGGAACAACATACGCATATTACAACGACCGCAGGCTGTAGTTAGATCTGGTGCTCAGTGAACGCCGCTACACGAGCTCAAGAAAACTTCATGTATCCTGTAGAGTTGCGCACTCTTCCGCCATGTATATTATTAATACTAAAAACAACAATAACAAAAAATTACTTACAGGTGCAGTACTTGCGAGAATTATATCTGCAGAGTTATACTTTCCGGTAGGTCGTTATTAGTATCACCTGTTGATTGCCAGTGGTGTCACGCATCATGTCTACATTGCAGCCACTTACAAGGTAACATCATCCGACTGTATTCGCCATTGCGTACGTTTTTTTTTGTTTTGCGCCTTTTATTGTATAATTGCTGTAAAGGGCATCAGTAACGATGCCGTGATCAGTTAATCGAAAAATAATTGATTTACGGACACATTCAACAGCGATTCTGCGCAGAATTATGGACGCCGCCTTTTCGACTGTTTTGGCATCCAAAGGGACACCTTGTAACGCGGGTCTAGAATTTGTCTCTTGATTTAGCAAGAATGCAGCACTATCCTAATTTTTCGACAAGGTTGTTCTGCTAACCATCGCGGACAAAAAACAACAAGGAGGGTAAAGGAAAAATATTAAAAACTGGTGTTTTTGTGCGTGTGAACGTTCGATGTTGCGCTATATAGAAGTTCTGTATTGCAGGCTTTGACAAAGAAGCGATTGAAAAATGTATCTAACTGTTTGTAGGAGTACCGCAGTATGTGTTAGATCTTTCAACTTGATTTATCGTAATCTGTGCGATCGTGAAAAGTTATATAATTCCAAATGCCGTCGAAGGAGTGCTGCATCAAGCACTAACTACGATGTAACAGACTATCTAATGGCTCACGGCAGATTCAGCATTTATGGCTGCACGGTATGTACAAGATATTAAATCTTTAGTAAATAATATTAACCATCTCATACCATTATCAATAAGTAATATAAAGAAATAATGAATCCCCGTAGACTGCCCGCAGGCGCCCGGGCGTCGGTTCCTTGGCACAAGTATCAACGAAGCGCGACGCGAAGTGCGGTTCGATTTCCCTTAATATCGCGTAAACACGGAACAGCAAATAAAAACAATTACAGTACTAATTTGAAGTACTGTACATTTTTTTGGATTTTGAATTATTAATGCAGCTTACAGCACTGTGAAGTCTTGTAAGAATTTTGAAAATTATTTTCGGATTTAAAATCTGTTTTGGATGTGCTGTCTTGGTTCTGCATTTTATGTATTCGAAGGGATTCCGGACCAATCCAACCTGCCCCGTCCCATGCAAACAGGACCAAGCTAAGAACTAGTAAGACATCTGCAAAGAAGTCACGTACTATACTAGGTTTGATTCTCATTTTGTGCATTTGAATCTGTTATTTTCCGAGCTGTAACCAATTTTTTTAATTTAATTTATGCATAAAATAGCTTTATATTTAGGGCATTGTCTCTGATACCAGAATCGAATCCTAACAATAAGTAGTAAGTACTTGGTTTAATCCTGTATGGAACCCTCGAATTTATTAATATTGATTCAATTATATTTTTGCTTTTGTAAATTAAAATTTCGTTTCTCCCACTTGTTAATATTATAGGAAATAAGATGATATTATTTTTGTTATGATTTGTGGAACCGGAACAGTGTCCCTTTAATGGACGGTATTCTCTCACGTACAAACAAGGCCCCACGAAACGCAGCAACCTGGTGCCGCAGACGGAAACCTCTTGTTATTGACTCGAAGATGATGCTGGATTATAAATCCTGCCCGGATGCCACGGAAGAACGCAGTACGATTGATAGAGCCGACGAAGACTCGAATGATTTTTATTTCCGTTGTTTTTTTAGCGCGATTAATTCATTTTTATGTATTTTTATTGCAATACAGATGTCAGACTGGAGTGTTTGGGATCGTGGCGCAACGGAGTGAACCGGTACCTTATCGGTCGCATCACACATACCGTGGCCAACAGTTTCGCTGCTTTGTAAGAATACGGGATAATTGTCGTCGAAACGTAAAGGTTATTTTATATCTGACAAATTATTGTACAGTTGTATAAGATGACGGACGCTGGAGTTCAATTGGCGCAGTCGGTCGACGCAACATGTAATGCACTGTTTTCCCCACAGGAAGGACCGCAGACGTTAACACTGACACCAGGTAAAAAAAAACAAAAATAGCAGTAAAATATTAAATTTCTAAAACATTTATTGTACTTTGATTTACCCGATTAATTCGCACACGTAAAAAGGTGAGGGAAACAAGTGGCTTAATTACAACTGTATTTCCTGTTATAGAAAATAAACCCCAACCAAACTGTGTGTTTCCGCTGTACATGTGGCTGAGCGAGCGGAGAAGCTGGCACGCCATGGAATCGAATGTCCAGTTCGGTTTTGCCGCTTCCGGGACGTCAATGCGGCAGTACACCGGGAATTCGACGGACGACGACGATGTCATTCTGGAGACGACGTGTATGCGGGATTTCCCGGCGCGGATCACCGTCGGGGAGTCGTTTAAAGCCGTCATGTTTGCCACTCGCGGATGGTACAGATAGAACCACAAATTTGCGAATTCTTATTAACGAAACGAATTTTTTCGTGTAGCTCGAGCGGATACATGTGTAGTTTGACCCTGAGCCAAACTGTGTTTTTCCGCTGTGGCTAAGCGAGCGGAGTAGCTGCATGGCACGCCATGGAATCAGATGTCCAGTTCCGTTTTGCCGCTTCCGGGACGTCATTGCGGCAATACCCCAGCAATTCGACGGACGACGACGATGTCATCCTGGAGACGACATGCATGCGGAATTTCCCGACGCGGATCACCGTCGGGGCGAGTCGCACATACTGTAGTTACTTTTATAAGCATGTACTGTATTTACACAAGTTTAAGAGCCTCAAAAAAGTCCGGGTGTGCGCAGAATATCCGACGGCTTTTTTGAACTTCAAAGAAGCCGCGCGCTATTGTTTACGGATTCCGCCATTTTGGTGGCTCTTAAACTTGTGTAAATACAGTAACAGTGATATCAGGAGTTGATATATATAAAGCATAGCATAAGCATTTTACTGCAGCACTGTGATATTTGCTCAGTCGTACAGTGCATGCCGCATCGTAAATGTGAGATTGATGCGACCTTTATGAGCGTCTTGAGCGCAGCTAGATGTCGTCGATTGAACCTGATGCGCTTCCGGACGCAGCGATACATGTACGTGTCACGGCAGCGCTGAACGCACCGTATAACCCAGACGATCCAGGTGCACCACTGTCCGATCCGGCCGCTTCCTTCTCCCTGCATTTTATATCGGAATCGTTTATTGTTGCTGCCCGATCAAGCTGTACCAGCGTGTGGCGCACCGAAAAAGCACTACATGAGCTGTTCGATGAAGCGTGGGCTGTGCCCGGCAGGAAGAAGGAAGCTGCCGGATCGGGCAGTGGTGCTACGTCTGGGTTATACGGTGCGTTCAGCGCTGCCGTAACACGTACATGTATCGCTGCGTCCCGGCAGCGCACCAACGACCTCATTCAAGGTTCGATCTCACTACGTCATCTAGCTGCGCTGTTAGCTAGCAATTTACGGCATCGAAAAGCTTTTGCGTGTTGCATCAACTTCTGATATCAGTACTGTGACATGCATACTTTTCGGCCAGTCTCCAATCTGCATGATTACAATTTACGAAGTTAGACTAACTAGATTGAATTTAATTTGAACGCTGGTTGTTGTTGTATTGTAGCGTTGAACGAGAATTACTGCACAAAGCCACGTGCGTGGGTGGATTCTCTTTTGCTGGAGACGCGTACCACTGCCAATCGGACGAGACTGGTGATGTACGCAGCTTTTAGTGTTTTGCCTGTTGAATGGTGATGATCAAAAGCCACGCACCATTGCCCGGCCAGCTGTTCATCAAACGCTTACGCCGAAGTATCTAAGCGCTATCATTTAGGAAGTGCTTTATTTTGGATACTTGCACAACTGTCGGCCATCGGGGAATTTACAGTTAAAGTAAATCAATTTGTCGTTGTGAACCGTTAATACAAAGCTTTTGTTGCCAAGGAACCCAGTAACTTTGAAGATGACCGCTTTGGATATGCTGCACCTGGTGCTCTCCGTGGTCCTGGTACTACAGAGTTCATTACCATGTCCAGTAAAACAGGCCGGATTGACCCGAGAACTTAGTAAGAATTAATTAAATTGCGTACCTTTTATACCCAGGTGCACTGTACTCGTAAATCGACGGGGCAAGCGTAACATCGCAAACCTTTCGATGGACCAGTTTCTAGGAGCACGATTAAAGCTCAGTATACATCCATATTTTGGCTTATTATTATTCATACCGTTTTTTAATGCGTATTTTTCAAAACGTCGGTAGCTATAGAATTATCGAAAAAAAACAGCATTGTTGGAAAAAAACTGTACAAATCTGATGGTAACATTCAATCTGTGTTTGAATGCTCAGAGATTAGCCGTGCCTTTGGGTTTACAAACCGCGTGTGCGTTACCGTAAATACTTACGCACTTATTACTCCTCTGTGGATTTTTATTGAACCGCTGAATAAGTAACTATTCGAATCGCCGAACTAAGAATAATATCATCATGTAACAAACCTTTATTCAGTGTACTTAACAAGCGACAACGTCTTGCTTTTACATGTTCTAAATTAGAACTCCTTTCCAGTTAAAATAACAATGAACAGCTCCCAGAACGCTCTGAGCATTACCACGTTAAATCTCGAAACTTAAACGTTGAAAACGAAAATGTGTACAGATTTTTATTATGTGAAGTACAAAGTAACGAGTAACTACCCGATATCGTATGCTGGAAGTTAAAGGTCACAGCCCAGTGCCCAGTAATTAGAGTCAGCCGTGATAAAGTCAAACTTCTGAACTCGAGCTACGCCGTAGACGTATAATCAATCGCTGTGGTATACTCATAGTATAATCATTCAATGCTCGAGTTATTCAACGTGATTCGATTTTAAGCTCTTCGGTGACCTTGTGTTTCTTGAAATAATAATTTCTAGTCTGTAAAGATTAGCCTTGATTTTTTATTTTAAATTATTTTATCATGGCATAATCGAAAATCGTGGCCCTCTGTGTTGCCCGTTGCATTGAAAAAATGTTAACACACTTTATTTTATGGGTATTATGTAGGGGGAAGAGAAGTTAGTCCCGGAAAAAGAAAATTCTGGCACTTATGTTTAAGTAGTAGTTTTCGTCTAACCACTATGAACAATGTGTTATTACTACGAAGACGGTATTTACTGCATACTTCTATTAATGCCTTGAATACCGTAAAGTAGTAGTGGACGCACTGACAGGTGTATGGAGACGCGAGCGAGTAATTCGATATTTCTCAACACCCAATTTTATTATGCATTTTGAATTCTGCACGTTATTGCAACTGCGGTCAGCAATTAATCATCATTCCGAAACGTCACAATGGTGGGGGCTGGTGACCGGGTGTTTGAATTGCAAAGTGAGAATGACGGGTTGTCAACAAGTGCCGAAGTATTAAAATTCATTGATATCAATTTTGTCAGTCTCAGTACGAAAGGTTTAAAGCCGTTGCTGGTTTGCAGCGAGCACATAGCGAAAACATTGTGAGTGGTTCTTGTTAATGACACATTAAGCTTAATACGGTATATAAGTTTAACTGTTTATTGAGCACAGTGAGGAAGTTGTAGTGATTTCATGATAAATACTTACTTAATGCGCCACATTACAGACTATACGAGTATCGTTACTAACTACTAAGCATCAGATTCTAGGTATTAAAGCACATGATAATATGCCGGTTATATTGTTTTTATTTTTCGGCTTGCTGTTTGAGTTCGCATGCGGTTCAGTGAGCTCACTGTTATTAGCAACCAGAAGATGCAGCAAAATTCGATAAAATAATCATATGTGAACACTGTTTTTCGTAGTTATTTATTAGGCCAGTCACCAGGATCGCCGGCAAAGGCGAGCGAAAGTATGACAGGCGACACCATGTTAGTGCTATGTTCTATGTATTAATGCACTTGTTTATGAATATATCCGTTCTTCGTCGATGCGAACGTTTTATCTCCTTTTTCCCGCCAATCAGAGGCGATAACAAGCTGGCTGTAATTTAGAAAATGGTTGGACGGAAAGACGCTCTGTAGTGTGAGAAAAAGAGATAGTGTGATTTAAATTTGCTCTCAGAATGGTGGATCTGCCGTAATCTTAACGTTGTTATTGCAGTGATCAGACGTTGAAGTCCCGTTAATCGGGTTGTCTGCCCTTGATGTAATAATAATAATAATAATATAGCGCGATCGAAAAAAGATAGGAAATGAAATACACCCATATCCCTATGCATTAACCACAACTTTGATGCCATCAACCTTCAGTCTTTATTTTGGCGCCTGTAGCGTGGTCACTGATAATGGAGGCTATTATGGAGCCCTGCTTTACCAAGGCTAAGCAGCTGATGGTGCCGGCACGCCGCGCTCCTTAACATGATTTCTACTTAATGGTATTATGTACACCTTTGAGTACGAGTACACATATCTATATTAATTTTTATGTCGTAAAAGTACTCTCTTCAACTGCGCCGCTATTACAACCGGTACCGTGACAGCAATAAAAGCTGGGATGGGGAATCGGGAATTGGTACTGGGAACTGAAACTGGGAATGCGAATGGTAACGGGGTTGCGTTTCATTATGGAAATGGTATTTCAGTGTGGGAATGGGAAATCAACTGCACAACTGCCAAAAATTTCTCAGATTTTTTACTGTGCACAGTGCACAGCTTTGATATTTTATGCTGTAGTTTTGATAACAAACCACCGCATTCATCCCTGCATTTGTTCGTGGCAACTCACAGCTGCGCCACAAGAAATGTTTTATGCGGCGGTTTACTGGAAGTACCAGCGATTTCGGAAACATTTACAAAACTTATTACATAAGGAAGGATCTTTATTCGTGCGACGGAATTCAAGCATTATATAAATGGAACCGGTTTGGGTTAGCCAGTGGAAGCAGCGTGCGGAGTGAAAATTTGTATCGAAAAACAATTGTGCACGGAACTCAGCGTAAAGTAGTGTTTTAAGGGTGGATTTTGGCGCCGTGGGGAGCAGCCGCGGTGCGATTTTTCGCTAAAATCGCACCGGTGCACCTCAATGTGCACTGATCACGGTAAAAATCAAAGAACCGGCAATGCTAGCAAAATATAAGCTGACGATAATCAAAAACTGCAATCAAAACAACGATTTCTTTATTCACCATATACAAATACTCTGTATGCTTAAGCGGAAAAATAGTGCAAAAGGCAAGCCTAACTTAACTGTACAGATACTTGTCACTTAATCTAACGTAACTGTACGTGACACTTACTTTGAAAAACCTTACAGATTTTCTATTAATATTAGAATAGCCAGCAGTTAAAAAGGCTAGTTCGGCACAGTCGTTCACAAACTCTCGACCTCTATATTTGCGCATTTCTACACTTTCAAAACAGTTCTAAATATTTAGAAATATTTTAGAGGTTGCCCACACATATATCTGTATTTATTAAAAATAAATGATACTAAATAAAACTGCTGATCAGGATAACCCTAAATAAAAGAACATTACTTAAGTTAAGAAGATGCCATCTGGCTACACAACCATCAGAGCAGCAAGATTGAACATTCTGGGGCTTTAAACATGCCCTCCTAAATACTGGATACGATCGGGATTAACAAGAAAAGAAAGTCATACAGTTTGCGCATCGCTGGTCGGCTGACCATCAAACCAGTGCGGCATCCAAATGTGGGAAACAACGTTAGCATGGAGAATCATGAGTAAGCTTTTGGATAAGATTAACCGTTGCGGCAGCACTATCCTAGAGTTCCCTTCTTTTGGGTTGATTTTTTAAATGAATGATGCCCGTCTGGTGATGTGTTTTTTTTTGTTACAAAATTGCAGAACTGGGTCTGTCGATTGTGCTGTGTTCAGTGTGGGCTTTTAATCATTTCTACCGTACAATGTACATTGATCTCCATGTTTTTCCTTTTCAGCGTTCACCAGCCAGGATAAAAATCATAGGCTAGATTGTCATCTTAGCAGGAAAAGGGCTGCCAGCTCTGATTTGAATTAAAGTAAAATTAGATAAGTATAATAAGCTGCTCATGATTCAATGATTAAGTGCAGTTACCGTAGTACGAGTACTCGTATTCGTACAGTACTTATGGTAGGTCTGTACAGAAGTTTTAAAGCTTTATGAATTGAATTTATTTTATTCGTTTTAAACCTAAAGAAAATTCCATTAAAACGGTTTTGATTGAGTATCTCTCTTTCCGTAGTTTATATATGAGCTTTACAAGCACACAAAAAGGTTGCGCGAGAACTTGGCACGTCAGCACGACTTACGAGCACGACTTACGAAGTAAAGCACGACTTACGTGCAGTGCATAGGAACAAAGAAAGCACTTTTTGGAGCAGATAAATGCAGAGGTACTAGTAGTAAAATGGAACGAGCTGTCAGATTTTTGCGCTTGTTCTTTGTGTTTTCCATCACCTGGTGCGCGTGCGGAAGTGCTTGCCTCAGTTGCCTGGACGCACCCAACCAGCAAGCGAGACGATGAGGTTGCCACTTGGTGTTGCAATTGTGTGCAGTGTTCTGCATCAGCAACTTGGACAACGACAATCATCTCTGTCGCAGCGGACGAACAAACGACCGCTGTAACAATAGTACTGCAGTGTTTAGTTATGTGCATTATTACTGCACTCTGTTAAACTGAGGAAGCCCGTGTTTTTTTTTTAGAAACAATTTTAGATGACAAGCGAAGGGGTTTGACCGTTGTAACAGTGTACTGATACTATAGTTGAAGCCCAACCATAGAAAAAGCCTAATCTTGAAATTGCTTTTATTATTCCATTTTTATGTGTTAAAGGTTAATGCAGTTTTAAAGTAAACTGAATTTTAATGCGCTGTATTAACATTTTTTTCGACAGCAGGCGGTCAGTTGCCGCTTTTGTGACCTTCGAGGAACGAGCACTCAGATCGGAGGTTGCTTTACTGATAGGAGTGTACTGCACAATTGTACACAGCGTTGCCCGCTCCCTTTTGTTCATTCACACTACCCGGTAGCGATTAAAGTAATCCGCCACGAAAAATTCAAACTGTGGACTTCATAAAAATGCTACTCTCACAACCTATATGTATGTGAACATGAATGGAAATGTTGTAACACCATTTCGAAGTCCATTGTACATACGTAAGTGGGAATTCGGAAATCCAGTGCAATATCTCTGCTTTTAGGAGATCCGAATATGCGGTTGAATTACAGTACTACGTTCTGTCCAAGAACGCTTAATGCCTTTAGAATTTAACCAGGTAATCCGGCAGCAATGCCGCGGAGTGGGCACCACTGAGCGAGTAGATAACTGAAAGAAATTTAATTGCTACAACTACACCGTATTGTTTTCCCTTGTCGTTATACGCAATCGTTATGTCGCTACTCGTTGTGTGCACTTCGCTTGATTCGATCCGCGACAGATTAGAACAGCTTCACCGGAAACAAATCAGCTGGGTTTCTGTTTGTTCTCAGGCCATATTATTGCACATTGCACATAATTATGATGTCCTAGATGTATGCTACAATAGAAGCTATAATTATTTTGCCGATTCTTTGTAGTGCGATGTTATGTTGACCGTTTTTCTACGTCGCTGTGCTGACGTGTCTGCATTGCCCAGAGAAATATTATTGAATCGAGAGCCACCAGGTTGATAACTTTAGCAGTGCCTAGTGCGTAAAGGTGGCAGTTTTAGTTATCGACAGCAACATAGATGGTTGTGGATTCACGGTGTGCAGCTATAATTAATTTTATAAAGAAAACAGAAATATATATTACAGTACCTGTGCTGATAACATGTCATTCAACCAAATTATTGCAGAAGGGAAATGTTTCATCCTTTATAATAAAAGATTAAGAGGAGGTGTGGCCATCGTGTCTGCGCATCCATCCCGAGCGACCCAATGGATCAATCTTTTAGCTCTATATATTATTCGATAGCCCTAATTTGGTTGGTTTTTACGAAATCAGTTTGATCTGAAAAAGCGAATACATTTTAAAGAAACTCTGGGAAACCTTACTATACAAAGTCTACGGAACATTGCAACAGCCAATCAGGAAAATCGGAAAGGACTCCGAAACCAGGGGGTGGTAAAGTAACTGCCTTCAGGAGTGGTATGCTTGAATTAAACGTATCAGCCTGTCCATGGGGTAGGACAGCATTTACTGTTCAACTGCAAGGGGCTGCTGCAGGAGAAAGCGGCTATCCTGTGAGCGTGAACGAAGTTCTATCTCTCACACTTCGCATTCTTATCGTTTGTTCAAATTTAATGACTTTATTTAGTTAAGTACGTAAAGGCTAAAGATTTAGAAAGCACAGTTGAGAATTTGTAGACAATTAACCGAAGGCGGAGCCGCAGGCGACGCCGAGCTGCGGCGCGAGCGGAGCTCGCGGAGCAGCAAGCGAAACGTCCAGTTTCTGGGTAAAAAAAGAATGAATAAGAATACAAGTCCGAGTGTCCGACGTGGTCCAGAATATAACGTGCAATCTGCTTATGCAATTTATAGAAAACAGGCATTGCCGCGATTTAAATATTACGTAACTTAAAAGGGCGGGGGCGGTTGGGCTGTTAGCAATTTTTGTTACAAGGGATGGGAATCGGAAGACGTTTCATACGGGACAGGCCGACACCATAGAAAACAATAAAAAAATTAAATTTAAATAAAATAATTAAAATTTAATTTTATAAGGTGAGGTTGGGCTTTGTGCTACGTTTGCGGGATATAGGGTTGTAACAAATCGGTTACTCTAGCGTTTTTCAACAAGGTGGTAGAGGTAAAAAATTGTGCGAAAAACGTTACGTAAACTTGAGTCGCGCCGTAGTACTTACAGCTATCATGAACTATGGCACCGGGTATGGCGGGTAGAGTAACAGCTTTTACTGGAGTGCATGAAAATTAATGTTATTATGGTACTGTACATTTTAAATGTAAACATGCAGTTTGGACAGAACATCATTTAATCCGAATTAAGCGTCATACGTATTTATTGTAAAAATTAAGTATAGAAGCATCCCTGAATACGCTTAGAAATCAGTTAGAAAATAGTCTTTTCAGTGACGCAAGTAGTCTGTAGTAAGTAGGTAAGGTAAGTTATACCACTTATATAGTATATGTATACACTGTTATACAGTAGTTCATTAAATCTCTTCCGCGCAGTTTGCGCGGGGTCTGCTAGTACAGTATAATGTAACGAGATTTTAACATTCACTGAAATTTTTTACATTGTGCACTGAAAGACGGCACAAATATAACGGTGTGACTGTACGTACTGCATGATACTCTCGGAAGTCTCCTTCACTCAGTTCACTGAATAGCGTTTCCGTTGAATGCAGCGAAGAAAGAGTGATAGTCACATTTGCGGCCAAAAGACTAAATCTTAGAGAAGCGGGAATTATAAGTCCGTTCGTAATTTTCTCAAAAAACTTTTATTTTCGTAGTTTATTTCTGCCATAAGTATCTTTACAGCTGTCTCAGTGCATATACCTAAACCTGTTTCATCCTTTTGCATTGGTTTCTGGTGAATTTGTAATTTTATACACATACGAGAAATACGACGGGATGTCAGTAGTGCTTCTGAGCAATCCCAGTACAGTAAAACCTGCGTACATTGAACACCTGCGGTTCCAGCTTTTTCGCTCAATTTCGTTCAACAAATCAAAAATCGTGTGGTGTTAAAGTTGGAACAAGCGAATGGCTAGTGAACTCTGGTCCGTTGACCGCTTTTCTTGTGTTTTTTCGCTCCCAAAACCAGATTCTGGCGCTTTGTTCATTTTCGAAAGGGCTAAATATTAGTAAATAATTAGCTTCGTTCCAGCTAATTTGTTCAATGTTCACACTTTAGAGAGATGTTCAATATACGCGAGGTCCCCCCTGTGTTATAGTCTACGAGACGCGCCGGTTCCGTAATGACCGTTCAATGTACACCAGTGTTCAATTTACGCGAGTGTTCAAAGTCACAGGTTTTACTGTATATGGCGCCGAGAACGACCCTGCGACACACTACTGGCTAAATCTGGCACGACAGAATGATATGCACCACTGCACCATGTATCGCCACAACGTTATATAAGGGGAATTCAACTGCTAAGGCCAGCACTCCCTGTACTTGCTGCCGTCAGCCGGCTGGAGTTTTACGTTGTGGCTAAACATGGTGCTTATGTACCGCGCCTGGTTTAACCGTATGTATTGCTGTAAGGTCACACTCCAGGCGGGTGACGGCAACAAGTACAGGGGTGCTGGCCTCCGCAGTTAAATTCCCCGGCCCCGGGCTATATTTTATATTCCAGCCTGCTAACAGCATCAAGTACAAGGGTGGCCTAGATGCTATAGCTCAGTAGCAATCCCTAGTCGGAAAATTCAGCGTGTATTGAACTTGAATTCTATACTCAACATTTACAACGCAGGTGACCAGCCGCCTTCATGATCTTTTGCACTGACAAACGAGTGAGCAGGTCGCCGTTTTTTTAGATACAGTAGTGGATACTACCTTCATAGCTTGCACTAACTGGTCAGTGGACGAACATAAGACTGTGAATTACTCGGTATCGATCCGGGATTTACGTGAGGGTTTAAAGCATTCCGCCGTAACTATCGTTATCGGCAGTTTATTGGGATTAGTTTTTTCGTGGTTATTTGGGTATCGCGGAAAAAGGAAAGGATTTGTCTGTTGTTTAAAAATGTATAAGGAGTACAAGTATCACCATCACTTCACTATAATTATAATAACCGCGTAAACCTTTACGAACTTCTTACTCTGTCGAGTTCACTAGTCCGATACACTGAACCAAACTTTCATGTCTACGTATCGTTCGATACCCTTTAGCGGCCAGATTTGCCATCGCAAGTCAGTTTGTAAAGAAAAACAAACGCTTGAAAGAAATGCCACAAAAAGAAACACAGTACATATGCCACAAAAAAAGGTGCGCAAATCTTTAATCTTGCATTGGTTTTATTAGTTAATGGACACTTGGACGAAGCAATCCGCAGCGCAAAGAATGATATTGTCCATTTGAAACAATCTTCAATCAGTGATCCAGTGGAGATTCGGCCAGCAGATAGCATTATTAGGGCACCGGAGGGAAGAACAGCGAGAATACATTGCAAAGGCGGTAAGCCGGTGCCGGCGGGACAAGAGGAAAGACCGCAGCTCTGGTTAAATGGAAGACGATTGTTCGTCTCGAAATCAGAGAGCAGGTCGTTCGAGATGCACCGATGCAGCTGCCTCGTTGAGTCGGCAGCTGCGCGAATTCATAGCAATTATAGCCTTATCGAAAGTAACCCAGTTACGGGAGAACTGATTACTGATTTACGGGAGTTTTCCCATGCCCATGCCGGGAAATACGAATGTGTACAGTACAACGGCAGCGACTTTCTGACCACCCAAACATTTTTCGTCAGTCCGACGATCACGGCGTCTCAAATTTTTAGGCCACCGATGCCCAACGTGACTGTCAGAGTGGGTGGCACCGCCCGTTTTCCATGTTACGTAAAATTTCTGGCCATGCCGGGCGACTTCGGAGATCGCTTTCTCTGGAGAAACGATGATCATGTGATTTATGCCAAAGGGTTTAAGGAATTTCAAACCGGGAGCTCTTCACTGGCCAACTTGAATGCAGATATTCACATCGCAACGGATCGAAAGTGTCACTGCCACTCGACCTTGAAAATCTCTCGCGTGGAGGCCAGACATGCTGGGCGCTATCAGTGCTGGTTTAGAGTTGATGACGTCTTTCACGAATGGGTAGTTCAAGAAGCCTATCTAATTGTGAATAACTGACATTTGTGCTGCGCGGCGGAAACGTTATAAAAGGACTAGAAGGGTGTGATTTGTTTCTGTAATGATAGCGTTTTTCCTGAGCTTAAGCTTTGAAGAGCATGTTTGGTTTGTCACTCTGCCTTGTTACTGGTCTGTTAGTTGTCATTTCGTGCTTCGTGTGTGGTGTTTACCTTTCAAATGAATCTATATTTACAGTTAACTGCCATGGTAATTGCTTGACTCATGGATATCGGAAATCTACAGTATACTGGCACTGCTGACAGCAGTTTTTAACAAAAGTGCTGAGTCTACTGACCTAAGCCTGTTGGTTTGAATACCGGTACGACTATACTGGTTTCCAATTGCTGTTTGTACTGTATAGTACGACTTACTCAAAAAGGCAGTCTATTAAGTACATACTACATACCACGTAAGCCATTGCACACGAAGCAGACTGCAGCCAACAGACCAACTGTACATCCACTTTTCAGCGGCCCGCGCTGAGTCTGAGTCTGAGTCTGACCCCTAAAAGGCTGAGTCTGACTACTGAAAGGCTTAGTCTTAGTACTAAAAGGCTGAGTCTGACTATTAGAATGCTGAGTGTTCATAAGACTGCTAAAGTAATATCTCAATAACTTTAACTCTTGACCGGAAATATGCACCATATGGTCCAGCGAATCCCCATATTACAAGATACAAGTAACGCTAAAACAAAGCAATGTACAACTGCAAGATTTTATTTGGCAGCAACCCATGCGGTAATCGAATACGGGACGTTTGTACTCGTACTAGTGTAACTGCAGCAACACGAATGGTGAAAAGAAAGAATTAACCAAGCGAACTTTTTGTTTCTGTTATCATGCGTCACATGATAGGGGTAAACATAATTACTAGTTAGCTAAATAATTATTTAATTAATTAATTATTTAGTATCAGCATTTGTCTAATTAACTGGCGAACGGTGTACCTAATAAATTAAAATAAGCTGTGAGCTTAGTAAATACTCGTGTGATGAACTGAACTGGGACCGGCAACTTTTCACGGTAATAACTTACAGTAATTTGAAGATGTACCGATTGTATTAAAATTTAACGATTAAGCGGTAAAGAGCAGTAATCATTCATTTTCTTCGGCGCTTTCCGAATAGCCAGCCCACTCGATGGAAATATGTGATGCATCAATGGCGTGCAACATCTGGTCTTTCACGACGTTCAAACTTCAATCTTTTTATGCTCTGCATAATGCAGCACATCAAATCGCATTTCTTTAATACTTACTCCAGGTTATTTTTTCTCACGATATTCATAGCACACTAAGTGCACGGGTAATTACAGATACTTTTCTTCGACAAATGTGTTTAGCTGTAACGCTTATTGCAGTTGCAATTATTGCATTACTTACTTCATTTACTTTTGTTTTTAAAACGTACAGACCATCAAGTGCCTGTGCCACTACAAAACTTTAAATTTTTAAGCGCATTTTCCTCTTGTTTTGGACCATCAGAAATCTAATGCCATTTTGGCCGGGAAAATTTCCTTCCTTTTTTTACCACCGAAATTGTTTTCCTCTTTTTACCCAAAAAACATTCCGTCCTCTATTTGTTCCTTCCTCTTTGTGACCTTGGTCAATGGTTCGGCATTAACGTGAAGTTTGGAATCGACTCAGACGTGAAGTTTTCAGCATTTTATAGTTATACATGGTATTTACAGTCATAATTAAAATAAATTTAATTTTATTTTGGCCGGAAATGTCTAATAGTGGCTACAATTATGGCTAATTCTTTTGTTCTTTGCAATGTTCGGGTTGCTGCAAGTTATACTCGTAAAAACGTACGGTGCACGTCCCTTATTTGATCCCGAATGAGTTGTTGCCAATCAAATTTTGCAGTAGTACTTGTACATTACTTACTTGCGTTGCATGTAATACGGGGATTCGCGGACCCGGTCAAGCACATTTCCGGTCAAGAGTTAAAGTTATCGAGATATTACTTTTGCAGTTTTATGAACACTCAGCATTTTATTAGTCAGACTCAGCCTTTTAGTACTCAGACTCAGCCTTTTAGGGGTCAGACTCAGACTCAGCGCTTCAGCGCGGGCCGCTGTTCTGCTCGGTTACCGTTACCCGTTCCTGCGCAATCGGGTTGGGCACAGAGATAAAAGTTGCCTGTCCATGAGTGTAGGCTATGCTGTTTCCAAAAATGATTTGAGTTTTGATTATTTCGTTGGTAACGGATTTTTAATAAAAGAAGCCTACGATCTGGCCTGAGTGGCCGCACAGTAATTTTGTGTTTTCGGTTGCCACCCTCAGGGCTTAAAGCTGGCCAGACCAAACAGTACAACATACAAATACGGAACCGCTCAGACAACATTCATCCGCTTTAATTGTCACCGCAGCAGACTGCTGCAACGTCGTCAAGACGTAGCGGAAAAGAAAGCATTCGCCGCACCAATATGCAGTCTTATGAACTCACCCTGCATGGTTGCACCTGAGTCCCGACCGCGCTTGAGCCCCTTGCATTAAAATAATGTTGGATGATGAGAAGTTCACCACGCTCATAACGATGTGTGTGCAATTCAAACTTTGCAGATTTCTACAAATAGCATTTGTCAAATGGTAGCCCCGCAGGAATTTTAACAAAACAGTTTGCTGGTAGAACTTCCCTGTTTTTGATGTGAATAGCGTTACTAATAACGCAGCAACTTGCGGTGGTGAAATTAATTTTAAAAATACACACTGAAAGGGCACAGACAAACAAAGCAAAGCAAAGCACTGACTGACCCTTGCATGCAGATTTCATTCCGTTAGCTGCGATGAATCAGCCTACTTTACTTTACCTTTGCTTTCAGTAATTCAAGCTTTGCCTGCCGGTGAACACCTTCGTCTTGACCTTTACCGTTGCAAATCACACCGTTCCGACAGGCTTTACCTTTATTAACCACACAGAACCGAGTTACTTGTACTGTACTTTGTACATTCTACTTGTACTGTACATGCCTCTGCACCTCAGAAAGCTTTGTAATTATGTAGTTTTACAATCTTCTTTGTAGCATGACGATAGCATAATAAAAGCGAATGGTCATAAAAACGAAATAACAAAATCTTTTAAAACATGCAGGTTTGTGATTTAAAATTTCTACGACTCACTAAACAGGCCACAGGAGCAGTGTCTTTCAATAATCATTTGATTCTTTTTAAAATAAAAGCAACGAAAACGTACATGCATAATTTTAGGCTGTAATCCCTGATTTTGAAATGCGATGTAACAGGAATTTGAACGTAGTAATTGATGTGACTGGTGTCCACTTTATTTTCGTCCCACCAGACTGGTGGGACGAAATAAAGTGAATTTTATTTTCAAATTTTATCTTGTTGTTTTCACAAAATATAAATATTATAGAAAAAGCTGTTACAATTTACAATTGAGAAATGCATTATTAACCAAATCAAATGGACTATGTGGTGTAAGCGGCGCAGCGTATCGTTATTGCCAGAATGCTCAATGGCCTAACAAATAAATTCTCCCCACACCGTTCTTGTGATTTAGAAGGATGAAGGGCGCAAAAATTATGCGGCATCGCTGAAGCACAGTTAATTGTGGCACTAAAACACGTAATTGTCATCGATTTCAATTGGAGGTCATCCCATCACTTCCCAGTCGCATAATTTCATCACATCACATTATCACGGCCACAACTCTTTGGCAAGATGGGATTATGAACACGAAATTTGCGTGTTGTTATATAATGCGATGACGTGATGACAACCTTCGTATGTCTCTCTATGGTACCTACAGTGCAGTACCTGCAACGTAAGACTGCGGGGGTGCAGTCTTGTGTCTCCGATATATAAAGGCAGCACACGGCGGCGCGATGGGACGTGGTAGGTTTAGTGTTTGATTGAACTGTTTCTTCGGTGTTCAGTGCTTCATACAATATGGCGCCCCTGCAGAGCCTGAATCTGTTTATTTCAGCGTTACTGGCTTCCTGTAAATCTTGCACAAATACGGACTGCAGTACTTGTGCTCATTATCGAGCAGAGCTGCTCGCGCATATTAAAGCTCTAGACGAAGTTATTTGGACTCCAAGTTTGGAATCCATCTTCGTTAAAGATGCGGTTCCTCTCGGACCTGGTCCCTCGACAACCCCGAGGCAGAATGAGTTTAACGTCAATTATGGGCAGGATTCTTCTCCGCAGGTTGCAGATAACGACAAACGGAATGACAAAAATCAGCACGGCGTACCCAACGATAACTTTATCTTTTATTTATCTTGCGCAGGATGTTTCCTTCTTGGAGTTGTCTGTAAGCGTAATTAAGTAAATTCAAATATACCAGTACAGTATTAATATTTAATATTTTTTAATTCAATAAATTATATCATTGTCATTTTTCTTCTAATAAACTATATCGTTAGTCTTGCTTATATTTGCTTATACGCCTTTTAGTCTCGGCTACCGTTATTTCAGTTTCGACTAAACGCTTTGTGTTATGGCCGCTGAACTGTTCTTAGTATAATTTTACTGAGCAACATGGCCACAAGAAATTCAAAGAGGTGCAAAGAGGTGCTGTTTGGTAAACACAACCAGTGTGTTTGTAGTTGTCAGTCCTGAAGCGGGCGCAGTAATACTGCAAATGAGTTTGGTTGTCAAATTAATTTACCTTTGGATGACGCGTGTAAATAAATCGATGCAGTGCAGGCGTTAATAATGGACTCTCAATTATGTTAGCGACTAGAAGACAAGACAATACAATGTCTGTCGAATAAAAGTAAATGGCTTGATGCTACTGCGCAACGCAAAATGCGCAAAACACGCGATACTCTGTTCGCACTTAATGATGACATTGTAATTGCGCACCGACTGTGTCCCAGTTGCACAGGGTTTTGTCGGTTTATTTTTCAAATTTCTGAACCGTGTGCGGACTTACTGCGGCCTGGCCGACTTCCACTTTTTTGCCACTTTTACGCACAAATCGGCACAATGAGATCAATGGCATTGGGACGAGAGGCGTTTAGTATCTGCCATGGGCTTTTCTTTCAGTTGCCTAAGTTTTATACATATTTAATTATTTACCTAGTTAAATAGTGCGTAAAGCGCAACTAGTATCTGGCCGTATCTGATATAATTATGTAGAAACACAATGAACTCTACGTACGATGCCGGTATAAGTTGCTGTAACAGACTGGCGAGTTACAGTAGAACGAAAACGTATTTTGGCGACAAAAAGTTCCTACAGTACATGTGTTTGATATGCTCTGCTCTCGTTCTCGGTTAAGGGCCAAACCTAAACGTTTCGTTTAATTTACAGGTACTTGTGGGGTAATCTGTATTCGCAATCTCACCACGTCTCAACGCGTATCCCCGGATGCATGGGATGACCGACTAAAAGCGAAAGAGGATAAAAAAAGAGCAACAGCTGCGAAGCGGATCGAAGAGATGCAGAAAAAGGAAGAGGATGCGCGAAAAAAAAAGAGCAGGCGCGAGCAAAGAGAGAAAAAAAAGCAGTCGCAAGCAAGGAAAGGAAAGGAAAGGAAAGCCGGCGCAAGCATAGAAAAGGCAGACGATGGCAGTTGCTTTGTAAAATGCCAACATTCGAATGTATTGTATTGAATGTTTTGTCTGTCTGGTGCCGCGAAGAGGGTTTCTTAAAACTGGTTCTCCTAATCCGATGTTTTTACTTCAAATTGTAGTAGAACTTGCAAGTTGTAAAGGCTGTGATTAACACTCACCCACAAATAAGTGAGTGACTCATTCCCATGTTCAGCCTACCAGCACGCAGCACTGCACAGGGCCGTCCATATAAGACTTTAAAGAATACGCCTTCAGTAAACTTGGGAAAAAATAAGCAAAAAAGAGAACACCATAGACTTTCACATGACTGGAAAGTATAAGCTATGGCATGTTAAATAAGATTTCTGGAAGCATCCGCTGGTGCGGGAATTACTTTAAACTCAAGGTGACTTTGAAGCCTGTCAGCACAGCGGCATATAGTTTTCAATCGTAGTGTACTCGCGCTTCCGAGGAGCAACAGCAATCGGTTCGAGTCGGTATACCTGTCCAGCCGCCAACGCTTCACGTGCGGATTGTTTTGCGATAGGTTACTTAGTGCTGCGCAGCTGTGGCAACAATCGGCACCGTCTCCTAGGTGTAAATGCCGCCGCTAAAATTTAATGATATTTAAGAAGCGAATTGATAAAAGCAATCATGAAAATTTTAAAGACTGACGATTTAAGCTGATTAGATTCATAAGCCATAAGAGATCGCGAGCGCAAGGAGGTGGAATGTGTCGCACCAGCATATGGCACCTTGCGGCCAATTTTCCAACGAGCAATTATGATTAGAGCATGTTAAGGAAATTGTAGCTGACTAAGACCTCTGCCAATCTGGGCTTTATAATTTTAAATGGCTAGAAATAGTTAATACGGTTTACGATGCTACCTCTCAAAGATTTCCGCTCGGCTTCGGTGTCCGTCAACGTCTTCACAATTTTGGCATTAAGTTAGACCACTTCTTGACAGAATAGTGCAGATGTTAATACTCATGACAGACTACAGTACAAACGTGGCATTTATGGAATAAGAAAATTATATACCTATTACACAAACGGTTGTGCCCATAACACTGCACGCAAATAGCTGTTGCTCTTCGAATCTGGATAGGGATCCGCTATGCGCCGCCGTAAAATTCTTACGCCTGCAGTGGCCCTATGCCGGCTGCGATAAGATGTCCCTTTCTGTCGGCCAGCTAAGAAACTGGTCGCAAGATTTCTTTCAGTTGAAATACTCAAGTTTACTCAAATTATAAGAGTATTGCATAGCTTTGCCCGAGCTTTTAGCATTTGCGCATATATGTCTATTACTCTGTAATCACAAACAAAAATAACCTTACGTTCATCACGATAAGTGCTCGATGAGCCAACGATAGGTATGGTATGAGTATATGCGTATAATGCCGACAAAAATAATACCGAAATTTAGCGAACGATCTGTGAATTTCATTTTTATGAAAATAAATATTACAAATAAATATTGTATATACAAAGTCATGCACTCCTGCGAACTTCTCCTTTAGCTGCTTTTTGGCTCCGGGATTATCAACCCGAAGTGCTTTATATGACCGCACATTTTCCTAACTGTTTATTGGATTAGGCTGGACGAGCTTTCTTTTTCCGTATGTAACTGGAGTATCAGTTCTATGCCTCGTGTTGACCAGTACCGGCATGGCGAGTGCTGCATAACTACAGATACGTAGGTACATGCGGATAAAAACATGCGTCAAAGACGAGAGCTGGAACAGATTGCACCGCGGCGTTAGTGACGAAAATGCTGTGGATTATTTTCATATCTGTACAATACCAAGATATTGTATGCACATCACCCACACAGTTTATCCTTCGGCCCGACTGCTCGCTCCCGTGTTGGTGCTGCTGTTTTGCATGGAGTCTTTATTTCACCGAAGACTATAAAGGCAGAGAGGTTTTGATTTATTACGCAGAGAGGTTTTGATTCATTAGAGAGAGTGTGTGGAAAATCTGGAGACACTGTAAGACAAAGCGAGCGTTATATCGTAACACTGTAAGCGTTATATCGCGACACTGTAAGCGTTATATCGTAAGTGATATATACGTATATTAGTGGTTTCGAAGTTGTTGTATATACAGTATTCGTTGTTTAATGATATCGTTTAACTGCAATACGCAATCAAAATTTTCTTGCAAGTCAGGTTGTAAAAAAGAACAAAGAGCGGACTACTGCGTCAGTCTGTACGCCAAAAAGTAGATTGCCGATATTATGGCCCGATGACGGAATAAAATCAGCATGCACGGGTCAGCCAAGTTAACCTATGCCTTTACTTTTTCTTTAGTCTTCAGTTACCTTTTTTCGAATTAATTTTCGAACTTGTTGGGACGAAATTCTAGCAATCCAAATCGGCCTTTTCCAGAACTTTTTCGAACAGTTCTTGCTACTTTGGTTGCCGTCGTCGAAGACGTTACCGGTTCTGAATTAGCTTGGGGATGTGCAGTTTGCGTACGGGATATGGGATGTTTTGTGCATAGAGAATTATTTGGGCAGTTAAACTCGTATCATTCTCATTATTGTCCGGCATGAAAGGCTGTGCGCGATACCTTCGACAGTGAATCAGTTTATCAGGACAAAATTACTCTTGTGCTCATAACAGAGGAAGTCACACTGATACACACTGACAATAATGCCGTCTGTGGAGAACTTGAATTGATCGGCAGTGAACGGTTACCGGCGGAACCGCTGGCGCCTTCAACTTGCTCGGTATCACAACAACACCAGCTGAACTGACTATTACACCCCGTACCGTCGAGGAACGCATTGAACACCGTGTAACTCAAAAAGACGAGACGGTCGATGAGGAGAAAATCGTGCCAGTCCTACCTGTAAGACCAACGACAGTTGCGGTGGTAGAAGAAGAATTTGGAACAGGATGTGTGCGATAACTTCGACATGAATCGGTTTACCAGGACAAGTGCATGTACTCTTGGCCTCATACGAGTACCAGCTAATGTCACACCGATGCAGACAGGCATCAGTACCGTCTGTGAAGAACTGGAACTGATCGGCAGTGAACGATTTCCACAGGGACTGATGACGTCTTTCTGCGTGGACGATGTCACAACATCACCAGCTGAACCGACTGTTGCACCCCGTCCTTTCGAGAAACACATGGAACCCGTGTCACTCCAAATGACGAGACGGTTGGAGAGGAGAAATCGTGCAAGCCCTGTTTGTGACACCACCGACGGTTTGATGAAGGTTTCAGCTGTTTGACAATTTTATGACGTTTATGTTTCATAGTTTTATGAATTTTATGTGGCTGGAATATCAGGTGGCTTAAGTGTTAAGGATTCATGCATCCGGATGAAAAACTCAAAGTTTTTAAATTTTGGTTTTAAAGTCAACGGAGGAGAAGAGTGTAAAGCATGTCACACAAAGTGACCGCCAAAAACTCGCGATTTCCATACATAAGACTATTTATTGAATCAATCTTTTTGTCTTTTACGCTTCGCTTCTGTAGTGACCGCTAGTCGCAGACCTCATCTGCGCATTTCGTGTTGGGACTAATTACAAAAATTACACGAACTTTTGCGGCAGTTGCTGCCCGAGACAATGCGCAATTAGCCTGTCCCTTTCGCGCTTTAGAGTAGCTTTTACTGATTGTGGCTTCTTTCAACATTTTATGCCTGCACGACCTCTTGACGTTTTCTACTGTAGATTGTCGGGAATCTGTCCCTTATTTTCTCTGTCCCTGCGCAGTGAGGGGGGTGGGATAATAAGGAAGTTTTGGAGAAATAAGAAATTTAAGGGATAAGGAAGCGACGACGTAATAAGGAAGTTATCTTCCACTTCCGTATACGTAGCACACAGACAGACGGACAGACAGACAACTTTCCACTTTTATTGAGTTAGAGGACTTCGCTGCGCTCCGGTCGATTAGATAATATAGCTTCTATCCTAGGCCGACGTAGTATGTGTGTGTAATATTTAATTACGAGTGTGATGTAGTATGTAATTTTGTAGCTTGTAATTTCAAACTAGCCAAAAAATGGGCATATCGGTGGTTGGTATAACGCGCACAAGCTCTGCACTGCCGTAAACTAAGTAATTATCGTCACATGATAGAGCTAGATGGTGTCTCAAGATCGAACTTTTGATGAGGTCGTTGGCGCGTTTCCGGCGCTCAGCGATACGTGTATGTATGTCACGTTAGCGCTAAACGCACCGTACCCGGACGATCCAGATGCACCACTGTCCCATCCGGCCGCTTCCTTCCCCTTCCGGGCACCACACACGCTACATCGAACAGCTTGCAGGACTTTCCGGTTGACCAGAAGCTGGGACAGCTTGATCGGACGGCTACTGTAAACGGTTCAGGTAATCAATGTTAAAATGTGTAAAAACGGACTTGCAGTTGCAGCAGCATTCGCCAAATCAGGCACGACAGGTATGAAAAACGAATTTCTCCAGACATCCGTGTGTTTCTCAAACACAATGAAAAGGGAAAAAGTGACCATTAAAAAAATTTTGTGACACCTTATTCATTATTGTATCTGTATGTACTATGTACAGTTCTAGGAAGGGTTTACTTGCAAAATAGTTAGACTACTACAGTTAAGGGGCAAATCTCTACCCAGTACCTTAGCGCTATTAGCATGCAAGTACATAGTACAAACACTTATACTGTACTCAGTACAGAGTCATTTCTGTGATGTATCGAAGCAAGTTTTTATAAAATTACTGAGGTAAGTACGTACGTACGGCACAGCTTATACTGCGCTCTGTTTGCATTTTTAAGCAGGATTTGTAGTGCAACATTATTTCCGAACCCTTCACGCAAATTTCCGCCTGTGAGCACCACATTGCTGCATATTTCCGTGCAACTTTGTGTGGATGTGAGCGAAAAGCCCCCGGTGAAGGGGCATCGTTTTGGTTCCGCATTTCCGGTTATCGTGTCAGGGATTTCCTCAACGGCATATGGCACACTGTAGCCTTGAAAGAATTCACTATTATTATAATATTATTATTACCCATATATATGTACAAAGTAAGCCTCGTGCATTCGCGCTCGGCAAGTGTGTATTGGAATGGTCAGGTTTGAATTTATGGACTGTTAATTCCGGCAGTCGTCCGGCAGTTTAAAAACTGAATTACTTAAAAATCCACCCTTACCTAATTACTGTACTGACCAAAGTGTACCTACACATCAATATCCATGGTTACAGTACCGTATGTACTTTTGAGTTACTGTGCTTCACAATAGTAAAGTATTCTTGGCACTGCACTTGCGTTTCGCCATACTTAAGACCAACTCCTAATATTTCCTGACCAGAACGCTTTAAAAAAAATCAAAATTCAGGATAAGTTGGTCAAGAAAATATGGATTTTTTTCAAGACCAAGCTCGACTTAAACTGACCACACGTTGACGAATCCATAAAAAACAAAATTAATTACGTCTTGGACGGTAGGAACTTTTTAACAGACATTTTTAATGTTTAAATAGCAGCCATACTGGGTTTCGAAATACCCATTCACTACAAAACCGTTACCACATGCACGTAATATCTGCATGATAAAGAAGGCAAATATCAGTTTTGCATATGCATATTTGACCGAATATTTTCCACAATAACTGTAATTAACTCAACCGGATTATTTTATCGTTTTATTCATAAGTACTGTCTTTACGGTTCCTATACTTAAGAACCATTGGAAGAATTTTCTGACCAGAACGTTTTTAAAAAAATCAAAATTCAGGATAAGTTGGACTGGAAAATATGGAATTTTTTAAGACTAAGCTTGACCTAACCTGACCACGCGTTGACGAATCCATAAAAAACAAAATTAATTACGTTTTGAACGGTAAGATTGTATGAATACAAGGTAAGCCTCGCGCTCCGCGCTCGGCAAATGTGTATTGGAAAGGTCAGGCTTGAATTTATTTACTGTTACGAGATACGACAGTTGTGTTAACGACAGTAGTCGTGGCAGCGGACAGTGGTGGTAGCTCGGTCACTCACTCACCTACAGATTGCTTGCTGGACAACGGTGGCAGCTAGTTCACTCACTCACATACCTACAAATTTTGCTTGTTATTCGTGGTAGCTTGGTTACTCACTCACCTACAGATTTCGCTCACGGGACAGTGTTGGTAGCTCGATCACTCACTTACCTACAAATTTTGCTCATGGGTCGTGGTAACTCGGTGGGGACAGTGGTGGTAACTATTCCACTCACACATCTAGAGATTTTGCTCACGAGTCATGGTACCTCAGTCACTCACTCACCTACAGATTTGGTAACGGGACAGTGGTGGTGGCTGGGTCACCTACTCACCTATAGATTTTGCTAACGTGACAGTGGTGGTAGATATCTGTAGTTGACTCGCTTATCTAGAGATATTGCTCATGAGAGGTGGTAGCTCGGTTACTTAATCGCCTGCTGATTTTGTTCACGGGACAGTGGTGGTACAGTAGCTAGTTCACTCACTCATCTAGAGATTTTGCTTATGAGTCATGGTAGCTCGGTCACTCACTCACGTACAGATTTTCCTCAATGGACAATCGTGGCAGCTCGGTCACTTTCTCACCTGCAGATTTTGCTCATAAGTCGTGGTAGCTAGTTCACTCACTCATCTACAGATTTTGCTCACGGGACAGTCAGTCACTCATTATTATGCTATCGCAAAAACACATTCGTGACAATTCCTCCGTAGAGGAATTGAATACGTAGGCGGTGGTTATATCATTATTACATAATAAAAATATGCAGTGAAAAATTTGAAAAAAAGCTAAATTTTACCGTCTCACCGAATTTCTTTTGCGACTGCAGTATTTTACAAAGGAATTCTAAATAGATCGAAAAAGTGCACCCATACCACCGGACCATCGCTTCCAGTGTTCCCTTTCATTATGGCTACACCGGTGACATGGGTGTAGTTTTTCGATCTATTTGGGCTTCCTTTGTAAAACACTGCAGTCGTGCAAAAGAAAGTCGGTGTGGATACTGGATACTGAAGAGGAAAATACACATTTCACTGATGCCAGTTAAATCGGAACCATGCGTTCATCTGCGTATGAGTTGTCTAGTTCCAACGTGGATTTTCTAGGGTAGAATTTCGGAATGCCTGAACTATTCTGGTGTATAGCAATACGTTATTTTGACATGCATTGTTCATCCTGGACACAGCATTCTTGTCCTGGGAAACAAGCAATTAAGTGTTCCAGTTCAATAATTTTTTCTGAGCGCAGATAGACTGGAGAGTGAGGTGAGTCATCCGCTAATACTGTCGCAGGACAATAAGAATGCAAGCCTGCTGCCCTACCTGTATGATTGTTGTTGGAATACCGACCGTCTAGCTTTGCGATACATGTACTGAGTGCGATATATGTACTGATGTTCAGCATCTCTATGTACAGCGATACATGTACTGATGTACAGCATCTTCACTACTCAAATGGGAATCCGACAGAGAATCGGCAGCTGAACAGACAGGATTGAGGCTAACCTTTAGTGTCCTTTACTTTCCATCTTTCCCCGTTAGAGGATAGACAGACGCAAAAGCTCAGAACAGACAGAATCATTCTGACCTTTCACTTAGATGGTTCTGACCTTTCAGTTACACGCTGGATCCTATACTAATATAATATATAGACAGACTACGTCTGCCATATGTTATATTAGGCTTGCCCGTTTCAACCGTGCAGCGCCTACGTAAAATCAGCTAGCGTACACTCGACGTACAGTTCAAACTACATTAATGCATGTTGTCCCAGATCCATGGTTACAGTTGTCCTACTTCAAATGTCATACTTACTGAAATTACAGAGTTCTACGCAATGTTGTTGTCAGGCTTCTCAAGTACTGTAAGCACTTAAGTAAAATAATACTTTGTCTGGATCGTTCCGAAATTTAAGGAAGACTAATTAAGATAAAATTCTCACCCGTCCCCCACGGTGGTTGACATTCTAAGTATGTTAAATGTAAGGTGCCGTAAATTTTATCCGCCCCTCACTTCTTGGTATGGTCCTTACGAAATTTCTGGATGACCTCGTATTGTAATCCATGGAGATTCAGGCTTTCCTATACTTGAAACGACTAAGAGAGTTTTCAAGCCTGGCAGTTCTAGGGACAATTAAAATTCAGCGTAAATACCTATGGAAAATAAGGCTCATTTTCAGACTAAGCTGGACTAAAACCGACCGTGCGTTGGTTTTTCCATAATAACCCACGAAAATACGCGTTTTGACGGTAAGATTGTATGAATGTATAGATATGTACAGCACATATCCATGGTTACAGTACAGTACGTACTCTTTACTTCAGAATGCTTAATGGTAAGGATTCTTATAATGACACAAATTCTCAGGAATTCTTATAATTATACTGTCCTTACGTTTCCTATACTTAAGAACCATTTGAAAAATTTTCTGACCAGAACGTTTAAAAAAAATCAAAATTCAGGATGATTCCCTATGAAAAATATGAATTCTTTTAAGACCAAGCTCGACTTACTCTGACCACGCGTTGACGAATCCATAAAAAACAAAATTAATTACGTTTTGGACGGTAAGATTGTATGAATATAAAGACAAGTATCGGTCGCGCACTCGCGCTAGCGCGCGACCAATAATAACTGGTTTATTGTCCTTCGCTACGAGGCAGCGCCTCCTTTTAAGCTAAGACAGGGAAACAAACGGACATGGGATACATTCAGGTTACAACTACACAAATCAGTGCATCCATTAGACACGTGCTTAATGTAAACAGTATCATGCAACAAATTACTTCTGAAAATACATGCGTTGTAACGACGGCTATTTATACAAACTTAGAAAACCCATTCTCGCACAAATACGTTGGATGGCCAGATCTTTGGGTCCAGGAACTTCTCGGACATCTCCTTAAACGTTCCAACACGGGCAAAGGTTGATGTTCGTCTGTCACCCAGTGGAGGGATAAAAACGCTCACGAAACGTGTGGGAATTCCGTTGGCTTTCAGTTGGTCAGCAAGGAAGTCGTTATACTCTTTCACATTAGCAAACTTGGAGTTGTGTTTGAGGTAATGGAGGTGTTAAATAATATAGTCTTGAATTTCAGGAATCGTTTTTCATTTGCACTGATTTAATCGATTTTTATTTTTTTTATTTTTTCCATTTATTTTAATTTGTAGATATTTCTCCATTTATTATTTTACTCTATTTATTCTCCATTAATAAATTTTCCTCAGCTCAGTATTTTATTAATATGTAACTTATTGGTTATTTTTAAACCTTCTGTTGTTTTAGTACGTTTTTGTTATTCACGTATTCTAATTATTGCCACTAGTGATAGTCACCGAACTAGTGATAGCGTAGAAAGTGATAGTGTCCAGCGCAATCGCACTATAAGTTCAAAATTTAATGCCTTATAGACGATGAAATTTCGGGTTTATTTACGGGTGAGAGGATAGGCAAAGCCGAGGGTGTTTATAGATTTTACTTTATCATTTTCCTCAATTCATTATGTGCTTTTGGATTTAGTGCATAATTTCAGAATTTAATACTTCGTAGACAATGAAATTCCGGTGACAGACAATTCATAGACAATGAAATTCCGAAAGTTTTGCTTTAAAATCTAGCTTTTGCGTTGTTGTGATGTACCGATCATTTCTCGCCGAAATAATTATAGTTGTTACACTGATAATTACGCCATTCGAAATAAAACAAAGTGGCCGTCGACCTGCACTAGGAACGCGGAGGCGAAGCCGAGGGTTTTTATCGATTTTACTTTTTCATTTTCCTCTGTTTATTATGAATTTATGTGCTTTTAGTTTTAAACCAAAGTTTGCACTGCAAACTCACTTTCTGTACATGTACTCTGTATGTGACGCATAGCGGCATAGGTGACCTACATACAGTACGTACCGGCTTCGGTGATCTTTTTGGCGTTTTACTTCGATTTATTTTATAACTATCAAAACTAGTTTCACCAAATTATTTCAATATTTAGAAATCGAATTTGGCGAAATTTTGCTATCTTTTTTCCTCAGTCAATTCTGAATTATTCTGGAGTATTTTTCTGAACCGCTAATTAATCTAATTAGATTTATGTACCCTATTAGCGAATTTGCACATAAAGAAATCCTTTGGTACGAAATTCTTGCTGCGCTTGTTCGAAACTACAGAAGTTTTACACAGGTTTACACAGGCAATGTTTAGACAGGTTTTTTTGACAGAAGTTTTGAAGAATTCTCACGTGGACCCGTGGTTTCTGCTTATCAAAGATGTCGAACGGTTCGAGTTTAAAACTCTTAAGGTCCAGATTACCCGATTTAACGTTAAGGGATTTGGCCCGGTACATAGCACTGAAATCGTGTACATTGACGGGAATATGCGCTTTCGCGCACTTTCAAACACTTTTTTAGGTTGTTTTTTGATATTGTGTAGCCAAATGATTGGTGTACTTAGGCGTGGAATCCGTTTTCGCGCAACATCCGGTTGCGGAGTTATGAGGGTAGCAAGAACCAAAAGTTTAAATGCATTCAGGTGTAAAAGTCTCATTATGGACCGATCCTTTCAAATTTTGCGCGTAAATGCATAACCATGAAGATCGTTTTGACACGGATCCACTGTTCCAGCATGTTTTTCAAATTTTAAAATGAATTTCAAAAGTTTTAAAATTCATTTTAAAATTCGAAAAAAATCGTGGAAGTCTGGATCCGTGTCAAAACGATCTTCATGGTTATGTGCCTTTACGCGCAAAATTTGAAAGGGATCGGTCTGTAACGAGACTTTTGGTACACCTGAATGCATTTAAACTTTTGAATTTTGCTACCTCATAACTCCGCAACCGGATGTTGCGCGCGGATTCCACGCCTAAGTACACCAATCATTTGGCTACACATCAAAAACAACCTAAAAAGTGTTTGAAAGTGCGCGAAAGCGCATATTCCGTCAATGTACACGATTTCAGTGCTATGTACCGGGCCAAATCCCTTAACGTTAAATCGGGTAATCTGGACCTTAAGAGTTTTAAACACAATATCAAAAAACAACCGCGCACTTTCAAACACTTTTTTAGGTTGTTTTTTGATATTGTGTAGCCAAATGATTGGTGTACTTAGGCGTGGAATCCGTTTTCGCGCGCAACATCCGGTTGCGGAGTTATGAGGGTAGCAAAATTCCAAAAAGTTTAATAATGAGACAAAAAGTTTTTTAATAATGAGACTTTTGGTACACGTGAATGCATTTAAACTTTTTGGAATTTTGCTACCCTCATAACTTCGCAACCGGATGTTGCGCGCCCAAACGGTTTTCTCACCTAGGTATACAATTCGTCTGGCTACAAAATACCATAAAGCAATGCAAAAAAGTGTTTGGGAGCGCGCAACAGCGAAAGTTCCCCTGGATGTACGCAAACTTGGTGCTATGTACCGAACCAAATCCCTTAAGGCAAAAAAGTACATAAATTTACAAACAAAACGAAGTTGTACAAATTTAGCGGGCATAAATTTTAAAGTTTTTAAAGACATGACCTTTGGTCGTCCACAATTTTTAATGCTGGAAGTAATTCAAAATTTACAAATTCTATAAATACGAGATGCTGTTAAATCAGCAATCGTTTTGATAATATTATAACGAGTGCAGACGTGCTAAACTAACTGCTGTCTCTGTACGGTCAGTACAACTGGATGAAGTGTAATCACTGTAATGGAACGAGCATGCTTCTGTTTTGCAGCTTTCATTATTATTACAGTAATTTTATTATCAAGTAAAAGAATGTATTGCTCGGTTTGCACCTTGTATCAGTTGCTAAGCTAGGTACGCATCCATGTATCCAGTAAATATGAAGTAAAACAATATTACATGGAATTGTTTTTGCTTGTAACATGTGCTTAAGTTCTGTTAGATCTTTAAAAGATTTTTCAAACCTTTTTGGGATTGCGATCATTTTTTTCAAAAGCGTCCTGATCTATTCTGCTAAGTGCTTGATTTTTCTAGAAAAAAATTAAACTTATCTTATGAATATTGAATTACTTCTTGAATTGCAAACTTTTTAGAAGGTAATAATGTATAAATCTCAAGATAAAGATAAATACTGAAACTGTTCGTACACAAGCGATAAATACATTATATTTTATTAATTTCCAATAATTTTTATTGTCCACTGCGTTCTTCCGTGGCATCTGGGCAAGAATTTGTAACACAACATCATCCCGAGTCCGTGACACAAATGTCCGTCTGCGATGCCGGACTGCTGCATTTCGTGTAGGTAGGCTTTATATATTTGTGACGAAAAATAAAGGGGAATCGTTCCGGTTCCGCAGCTTTCCAGTTAGTTACAACAACATACCGCAAGTCTCCTAAATATTCATAAGAATTTCTATTGTAAATAATCTCTTTTGCGTAGCGCGAAACAAAAAAACTTTTCAGAGACACCACTGTTCCAATATTGAAAAAAAAATTTCCGGAAAATATGACAGACCCCAACTTGGGTCGGCGTTTGCGGTTGTCGTATCACAGGCAGGAAGCAATGTAACTCTGCGGATGGCACATAGTAATCTGGAAAACATTCGCAATTTCACAGTCATTACTCCAAATTTCAAATGGTGCAGTTCGTTTGTTTACTGTGATATAATTTACCGTAAAAAATAATGTCAAATATTTATGAAAAGATTTACAAAATTTTGGTTTGCCGTTTTTATGATGGTTCAGCAAGACCACTGAACAGTTCGAATTGCACGGCTACGAGCGGAGTATAATCTGGATGCGCCCACTCATGAAGTACAATACGGCACCATAAAAGTTAAGAAAAAATTATATTAATGCTTAAATTTAAATATTTCTATCGCGCTTCCTGAAGAAGGCAGTAAGCGCGATGCAACCAAGTAAACGCTTAAAAGGTTTTTATTTCAGTTGCTTTTTATCGCGATAGTTCATTTTAATTTATTTTGCTGCAATAGATGTCAAATGTTTGTGATCGTGGCGCATAGGAGAGAACCGGTACCTCATCGGTCGCATCACGCACACCATGATGATGATGATGGCCAACAGCAATGAAGAAATACAGTATAATTCGCTGCTTTGTAAGTTCAGGAGATTTAAAGCAAATTTTCTTGAATTTTTGTAAGGAAACTAACTAACGTCTCTGTAGGTATATAAAATGGCGCACTCTGGAGTACAACTGGCGCAGTCGGCCGACGCAATATGTAATGCACTGTAATCCCCACAGAAAGGACCCCAGACGTCAACAGTGACACCAGGTACAACATCGAAAACGTGAGCGATAACATATCTATATTACATTTGTTTCTACAGTATTTCATGTATTTGATTAATTCGCAAACGTAGGAAAGCAAAAGGAAAAACTAATGGCTTAATCGTTATCGCGTGTGCCTTTTAGAAAATGATCCCGAGCCAAACTGTGTGTTTCCGCTGTGGCTGAGCGAGCGGAGAAGCTGTGGTATATTGCGGTACATGTACAAGCCGGTCCGGAGATAGAGCACGATAAAGAACAGCGAAAAATGTAATTTCATGGGTTACACCAAACAGCATATAGTACGCCACACCACGCCACTCTGTTTAAACACGTAACATGCGTTTCTCTGGGTGGTGGCTTGGTGCACACCATATATTTTAATGAATATAATCGTAATTGTCTGACGGAAGGTGGCTACAAAACGGTCGGTGCGGTCTAACTGCCGAGCGCATTTACGCATTAGCCATTATGACAAGCGTAGTGTAGTGGTCATCGTGCTCAGCGCTAACATCGCACTAATTATGCATTAGCTGTTCTCTATCGTGCTCTAAATCCGGACCGGCTTGTACGTACGTACCATATGCATTACAACGAACGCCATAAACGTGATTAACCCGATAGTCGATAGCGCTATGCATGCACAATGCACATCATGCCCTATCGGTGTAACCACATTTGCGGCGTCTACTGTAATGTACTTCATTATATTGTTATATTTAATAATTACCCATAACAAGGCGGTGTAAACAAGCAATTTGTATTAAATATTCCCTAATTACGGGATTGCCAGATTAGTATCAATTGGAGTCGTCATACTTTACTAATAACATATAACTCCAGCGGATACATGTACATATTAAGCTTTATATATTCAGTTTACAGCACTGAACAACCAAATTGCTCAATTACACCAAGGTACCAAAAAATTGCTTGATCAAAAGACAGTACTCGAGTAGGTCACGTACGCTAACCGGAAAAAATATATTGTATAAAATGTTTTTCATATTAACAAATTATGTTTATTTAAAATAACGTATATATGTAGTGCATGAAAGGCCACGTAAGACAGGAAGGCAAAATTTTGATACGAATTTATGTGTGTAAAAGATTGATGTACTGTACCTATCTGTAAATAATTAAATACGCCTGTGCTGCATGATAAAAATAATAGATATGCCTGTGATGTACAGAATAAAATAAACATGCCTGTAATGTATAAAAACTGATTACAGGACGATTAGCAAAAACAAAAGACGCGGGATGTACCACGTCATATATGCTTCAGCGGCAGCCGCACCGACTGGACGACACTGATCCCGACGGTCGCATCCGGCGTTACTTGCCATTTTCCGGGAGATTTCGTGGTCTGCCCGGTTCCCGTCAACAACATGGAACCCAAATGCTGGTAAGAAGCCAAGTTCTTCAACGGAATTAACGGATGCGCTCGCGACTCGTATGTGCGTTTTTCAACCGACGGCGGTTGACAGCAGCGCACGATGTCCGAAACCGGTTCAAGAAATCAACCTAAGTAAGAAGGCAAAAACCACGAACTAATCAATATCGATAAGCGTTGATTTTTATACTGGAGTTCGTCTGCCAAGGACTCGGGAAGGAGAACGAAAACTCGTTTTTATTGCCAGTGATAGAAAAAACTACTCAGTACGATAATGCTTAGTAAGTATCAATTTATTTGAGTTCATTCAAAATTATTTCAAAATTAGAAAGTGAACTGTTTCGCAGATGCATCAAACCGAAAAAGAATCCGTCCGCATCAGCAGCATCCGACAGCGCTTCCGCAATCTGATCAATCCGCAGAACGACCTTTTCAATGTTACCAAGTTTACGGAGTGTACAGTTTCAGCTGCCAACTCATTATCGTTCATTTTTATGTTGTCGTCGCTCTGCCGTTTTTTTCGGCGCTGTTTGGTACGGGAAGGGTATGATACCCCGAAAAAATTAATGTAGACTGCTCAGTTTGATTACTAAAGAGTCCAAATCCACCATTCTAACATTCTTAGAAGCTTGGTGTTCTTTTGCGCGTTTTGATGGAAGATTTTATTTGAGCTGTGATACTGACGTGAATGGTAGGTTTTATGTTCGGTAAAATGCGACGGTTGAGTGCGCCGTTTCTGTTGTTTGTTAAGCTCTTTGTCATGGGAAATGTACGTACTAGAAATGAAAATTACACTAAATAAAGGCGAACGCTATTGCCATTGCAGTTCACAACTTGATTTGGCTAAAGGCACTACAAAAGAGTCATTTAACAATTTTTGTGAAAAGCTACGCAATGCTAATGACACTGCAAGTCATCGACTGGCTATTGTACACACCTACAACAATGCGCTCGTCTCCGCCTCGACATAATTTGCACCGAGCGCGAAGCGCGAAAGCAATAAACCTTCGTCAAGTGATGCACGCTCCATAGCAGAGCATACACTTTCCACAGCAGAGCCTAACCAAAAAAAGCGTATGTGGCGCCACGCTTTTCAAATTCCACATATCCAATACCATTTTCCAGTGGTATTAGCGCTCACCTCAGTGCAGTGTGGTTAACAACCACAACTGGAACTAATGACGAAGATGATCGCCGTCCGGACGGTGTGTCGCAGTTGCCTTGGAAGAACGGTTTACGGCTAGCCTGGGACGTGACGTGTGTGGATACCGTCGCATTATCCAACGTTATTAGCAGCAGCGTCAAGGCTGGAGAAGCGGCCCGAAAAGCAGAAGACCAAAAGCGGCGGAAATGCGAATATTTAGCACCTGAGTACTATTTTGTTGCATTGGCTTTTGAAGCTTTTGGCGTCGCTAGCCCTTCATGTCTTAAGTTTTTGCGAGAATTGGGCAGGCGGTTAAAGGATGCTACGGGAAAACGACGCTCTTACGAGTTTCTGCTACAGCGTATTAGCATTGAAATACAGCGGTGGAATGCGCTGTCCGTGACTTCTACTGTACCGCGTTCTGATGGTTTTAACGCTGTTTACTTTGTTTTATGATGTTGATGTTTAAAACTGCTGAACGATAAGCAAACCAATAAATTCATACCACAACCACAACTAGTTATTATGTACAAAGCATTTTGCTCTACTGGAGAAATCCCTGGACAGCACAGAGGTTTTGTATGATTGTGCTGTCGGACTACACAGATAAAATGACATAATTATAGTATGTGCGTTTCCTGGATAATATTATGTGAGTGCGATGAGGTCACAAATCCACTGTAATTACATGAATACTAACTATCTGTGCCAGGATTTCGGCCCCTCTTCTTTGGCGCCGGTGATCTCAGCTTCTACTCATTCAGTTTTCCTGCTTTAAAATGCTTTAAAAACCTCCCGATCACGCGGGTGTTCTAAGACCGATCGTCGTTGCCAGTTTGCAGAACCTCAAGTCCAGTGGTCACTCAAAAGCTTGTTACCATGGATGCCATTGGGCTAACATGGGCGGGTTCACGCTCGTGTGCTTACTAATTTGCAAATTTCCAGGGAGACAGCTTATGTTCTAACCATGTTGCAACATACTGCATTATTCTGATAAAAAAATCTGAGATAGTCGCAAGCCGATATTCATCCGTGCTCAGCTTGTAAATTTATATCTATTGCTGCGTTACGGAAGCGGGCCATTGGAAAGTACCACGAGGATTCTCATATGATGCCGGGCGTACTATGCTCTAGCACTTCCAGTGAATCCGCCGAATCTTGATAATTATGATGATTGTTTTACACTATGCGCACTGGTATGGAAGTGCTGAATTACTGCTGAGTGTGGATGATGTCAATTTATTCAATGCATTACATGTACTGCATTACATATACGAAAAACACCTTCGCATGGCACTGGCAAACCAATAATACCCATTCCAAGGTGCCGTATTTAAGCGCTGCCCTTCACAAAGTGTTTTCCCGGTGAAAACTACTGTAACTCTGTAGCTATCGGGAAATCGCAGTACTACCCTAGTAATTTTCATCACAGTGTGATCTACTTAAGCCTTTTGGTTGCCAGGGAACCCAATTTCCTTGAAGATGACCTTTTTGGATGCACTACAGGTAGTGCCCTGCTTGGTCCTGATATTCCCTGGAACTATCACATGCCCCGTACAGCAAGGAATGAGCCGAGAAGCCAGTAAGCGTAATTTAATGTTAAACAAAATAAGTAGAGTACTTACTTACTGGCTGCTAATACTGTACAACCCTTAAGGATGAGCACTACTTCTATAAATGTTTAACCGTATGAAATCGTCCGGAATGTGAGCATGCAAAAGTATGGAAATCGCGGCTCGCCCCATTGTGATGTGCATTCAATAAGTCCTGTACATACTTTGTACTTCTACTTCTATGCTTTGGCCTGCACAGAAAAATGCATGAACCTTTAATGAGATTTTGCGTTTGTCAGTTAATGGACTCCTGGACAATGCGATCCGCAACGCAAATAACGGCATAATTGATTTAAATGCTTTATCAGTCAAGAGGTCAGAGGAAATCAGGCCAGCGGATAGCATCATTAGGTCACCGGAAGGAGAAACGGCTAGACTACATTGCAAAGGAAGAGCGCCTGTGCCGGCCGGCCAAGAGGAGAAACCCCAATTCTGGTTTAACGGAAGACGGAAACACAGCGGAGCGAGCGAAAGAATTCCGGTCGAAGTGCATCGGTGCAGTTGCCTCGGTGACTCGAACACAACACGCTTTTCTGCCGAATATGAAATCGCCGAAAGCAATCCTGTTACCGGGGAACTGATTGTAGATATCCTGGCGTTTTCCCATGCCCAAGCCGGGGAGTACGAATGTATACAGTTTAACGATAGCCCCTTTCGTACCATCCAGACATTTTTCGCCAGTCCGACGGTCACGCCGTCCAGAGTTTTTCAGCCGCCGATGCCTAATGTAACAGTCAGGATGGGTGACACCGCCCGCTTTCAATGTTACGTGAAATTTATTGCCATGCCGGGCGACTTTGGTGATCGTTTTCTCTGGAGAAACGAGGATCATGTGATTTATGCCGATGGGCTTAAGGAACTTCAAACCGGCAGTTCCACACTGTCGAATTTCAGATCCACTGTTTACGTCGGAACGGATGGGTTCTGCCATTGCCACTCAACTTTGGAAATCTCTAGTGTGCAGGCCAACCACGCCGGGCGCTACCAGTGTTGGTTCAAGGTTGACGATGTCTTCCATGAATGGATTGCGCAAGAATCTTATCTAATCGTGGCTACCTGAAAATGGGGTACCTTGCGGAATGGTTATGGAAGCCACCTGCGACTGCAATTAATGGCTTGAGTTCACTGTTCACTAATCAAAGGGAGAAAATGACAATACTGATTCGTTATGTTTTATTGCGTATTGTCGAGCTATGGAAGCGCAGCCAGGCTGTTACGTTTGTCAGCTAATGAGCTCCTGGACATTAGTGGACAATGCCATCCGCAGCGCAAAAAGCGGCATCATTGGTAGCATTGCTTAACCATGGAATGTCGATAAATGTTTTCTACAGATCGCTACCTTTAACGAATTCATGCGCAAGTGCAAGAAATCTTGCGCGTGTTTTTTGTTTCTAAGCTTCTAAAACCTTGTATGGCATAACGTACACAGCTCCCGGTACTCAGCTGGGCATATGGCTCGAGCGGATACATTTGCACATGCAGTTCATTAAACTCAACAGCCAAATTGTCCAAGTGCACCCCCGGGGCACCGCGACATTTCGCCGCGGACAATTAGTCGCAGGACTTTGGTCGCAGACATTTCACCGCCAGGCAATCACGCCACGCGACGTTTTGTTGCAGGACATCCCGCCGGTAGGACTTTATGCCGCCAGACTTTCGGTCGCATGGCTGTTACGACGCGAGGAAATTTCGTCGCAAGGATATCTCGACGAAGCGACATTTCGCCTATCAGATAAATGATTTAATAAGCTAAATCCTACAGTCAGAAAAAAACCTAAGAAACCCAAGAAACCTGAGGAACCTAAAAAACCTAAGAAACCTAAGAAACCTAAGAATCCTGAAAAACCTGGGAAACCTGAGAAACCTAAGAAAATCTAAAAAAGCTAGAAACGACCTAAGAAAGTCTAAAACAGGCCAAAAAACCCTAAGAAAAGCTAAGAGCAACCTACAAAAACCGAAATGACAATAGAATTAAGCGCGGTGAACTCTTCTGTGGCGATAAGTCGCATCGTTCGAAAAGTCTCAAGACGAATTGTCCGCGACCAGACGCCTTGCGTCGAAATGTCGCAAAGGTAAAATGTCTCAAAGCATAATGTCCCTAACCGAAGTGTCCCAGCGTCCGAATGTCCGGCGGCGAAATGTCTTCGCGGCGAAAAGTCGCGCGTTGAGTTTGAGTGCGGCGAAATGTCACACTCCCAAATGTCCGGGTGCGGCACCCCGGTATACTTATTAAAAGGTCACACAGGTTACTCCGAAAAAAATATCAAATGCAAACTGTCTGTTGATAAAAACTTTAAAACGCATGTGGAAAATTACGTATTATGCGCATTGAATTTGTACAATTCCTAAAATTCAAATGATTATCGATTTTATTATTATTGATTACTATTGTTTATTGCTACTTTTTGCTGTACATACACGACGACACGAAATGAGTCCCCAGAAACCAGTCAAGAAGAAAGAAGTTTGTAATAAAACTTTCCTCTGACTGTAACAAACGTCAGGATTGTTGCAGTAGCTAAACCATCGCATCTGGCTCCAAAACTTATTCCATTCCGTATACGTACCAGACATTTTAGGTTGCCACAGCAAGAAAGGCTTCCTGAATAACCCATTCATGGAAGATGTCATCCACCATGAGCCAGCACTGATAGCGCGCTGCGTGGTTTGCATCCACGCGCACGATTTCCTGAGTGGTGTGACAATGACACATCCCATCTGCTTCGATTTTAACATTTGTTTTAAAATCGGTTCTTCTGGAATGTCCGGATGTAATATCCTTGAACACGTTGAACCCATTAGCATAGACCACATGATCTTCGCTCCTCCAGAGAAAACGCGTCCGAAATGTCTTCTGGTAAGGCCAGAAACCTTACGGAACACTGAAAGCGGGCAGTGTCGCCCGCACTGACAGTTACGTTGCGCATCGGTGGCCGAAAGACCTGCGTTGCGTTGACCCTCGGACTGACCACGAAAGTCTGGGTGATTAAGAAAGAGCTGCCGTTTTACCGTCGACATTCGTACACACTCGTATTTCCCCGCTTGGGCGTGGGAAAATTCCAATAAATCAATAATCAACTCTCCCGTATCAGACTTTCTTTTAACCAAGATATACATATTTGTAATTGCTCCAGAACGGCGTCGTAGGCGAATCAACCTAACAACTGCATCGCTGATACTCAAAGCGCAGCGTCTCGCGATGTGAAGCAAATACTCGTCTTCCATTCAACTAAAGCTGCGGCTTTTCCTGTTGGCCTGTTGGCACAGGATCTACTCCTTTGCATCACAATCTTACTTTAGATCCCTCTGGTGCTCGAATGATTTCATCCGTTGGCCGTATTTCCGCCTGCTCGTTGATTGAATGCCTTAAATAAACGAATCCGTTCTTTGCGTTGCGGATTGCATCGTCCAGTCTACCATTGACTAACAAAGTCCGCACACAGATTAAAGCTTCCACAATAGTAATACTCACTTTTTTGACAATGTAAATTTTGGTAAAAACATGCTTGCTGAATTCTTGGCTTAGTTCTGATGGCACGGAGCATGTTAGAAAGCTCTCGAATGCAAAGCTCAAACACAGCGTTTAAAGTGCAGAGTATGTATTGCTGATAAGACCATCCTAAATGTCATAAATCATACCCAAATTAAAACTTTATCCAAACTGCTTAATAATCTAGTTATATACCAGATAGCCAGATAGCAGTTGTTGGAATAGCGTCGCCAACTTCGTATAGTGTTTTACGTCAGCTGCCGTTAAAATAAGATTAGTATCGGCCATCACCCTTGCGGTTTGATTAACAGCAGATAAAAATACAGTACGGCTGCAGTTTTTCAGTAACCGCGCATTATGCACTCTTACAAATAACTCGGTTGCTCAGCAATCGGAAAACACGTAATGCTGCACTGGCCACAGTTCTAGTCGCTGTTTAAAATTGCTCAGAAAAGGTTGCTGACAAGGAGTCTACTCTTTTGAAGATGACCTTACTTGTTACCGACACACTACACGTGATCCTGTATTTGAACCTAGTATTGCTGAGCATAATGGCATGCTCTGTACAAACAGGACTAAGCCGAGAACGCAGTAAGTACTAAATTGGTAATGTAATACAAAATGCTCACTTTCGATTCTGTGCAGATATGGTGTGCTGTAGCGATCCAAAGATCACACCCAAAAGGGTTTAGTACTGTACATACCCATGTTATCGTTGCCACGTAGTTAAACTACTTCAGCACCCGAGTAGTACAAATAGCTCGTACTTATAGTTATTGCATATTTTTATATCCGTACCACCCTTTTTAATGTGCATTCAACCTGTGTACTACTGAAATAAGCGTATTTGGCCATTGCGTTTAGAAATATGCTTATAACATCTGCAAACGACTAAAACGTCCACACAAATTTTGCCGATTTTTTTCATATGCTTTTTTAGTGCCACGTAAGTATGCTGAGTGTGTTTTTGAGCCGGGTCGGCATATAATTTTCAACCGGAAACTTTGGTCGTAATGCAAATCCTTTTCTCTAAACTCGGTGTATTCCTACCTAAGGCTTACACGAATCTGTCGATTGCCATAAACCGAAGCCCCACTAAACTGCCTTGATAAACGTCGATTACAGAAAACGTGCAAACACGTACTACATCGTACCGCAACTACCAGCAACGCTATCACCATAGTGTCTAACACAAGATTCGTATGGCCTTGCCGACCATATTCTCCGACTCCAACACACATCCTTAACATCATGGGCGCAATGAAAACGTAAAGAAACTGAGTTGGCTGAATTTGCGAGGGAACCTGCTGATTTTATATTAACTTTTAAACTTGGCCGAACGAAGCACATATATACATTGGAATTATTAATCTTCTTCTGGGGTTTCCAGTTAATGAACGCCTGGACGAAGCCATTCGAAGGGCGAAAAACGGTATTGTCCATTTAGAGGAGTCGTCAATCAGCGCGCCAGCGGAGACATGGCCAGCGGATAACATCGTCAGGTCACCCGAAGGAGGCACAGTGACTCTGCACTGCAAAGGAGGGAATCCTGTGCCGGTGGGCACAGAGAAAAAACCACAGATCTGGTTGAACGGAAGGCAGAAATTCATCGTGAAATCCGAAACGCTGCCGTTCGAGGTGCAGACATGCAGTTGCCTTGTTGATTCGATTGATACGCCTTTTTCGAACAAGTACACCGTCGCCTTGAAGAACCCTAGCACGGGAGAAATGATTATTGAATTACTGTCATTTTCTCATGTCCATGCCGGGAAATACGAATGTCGACGGTACAACGGCAGCTCTTTTCTCACCACCCAAACATTCTTTGTCAGTCCAACTGTCACACCAGCTCAAGTCTTTCAGCCACCGATGCGCAACGTGACCGTCAGAGTGGGTGACACCGCCCGTTTTCCATGTTATGTAAAATTCATAGCCATGCCGGGCTACTTTGGAGATCGGTTTCTTTGGAGAAACGAAGATCACGTCATTTATGCTGATGGGTTTAAGGAATTTCAGACCGGGCGTTCTACAATGACCAATTTCAGGACTACCGTTCACATAATAACGGATGGCTTTTGCCACTGCCACTCAACTCTGGAAATCTTGCGCGTGCAGCCCAACCATGCCGGACGTTACCAATGTTGGTTTAAAGTAGACGACGTCTTCCAGGAATGGATTGTTCAAGATGCTTATTTAATTGTGCTTACCTGAAAATATTCCTTGGGACCGCAAGGTTACATAATGCGATGGTTTGTCCTTTGCGCTGGGATGCTACGTTTCGTGATGCCCTACTCATGTGTATGCTGTGTGACAGCACTGACAGCGTATGTTTGTGTGTCACTACTGTGTATGTTATGTGTGCTGTATAAAGTAGGTTTATCGAAGGGCACCTACCTGGCATTGGGTGGAACGCATCGTGCTAATTGTGAGCTACATAGTACTGTAAGTGCTAAATTCTAAGCTGCATATTCGTTCGCGATTGTATTGCTGCTAAAACAACACGAAAAAGAACAGGAAGGTGCCAGATTGGTTCGTGGGCAGGCGGAGCTCAGCTGTGCAGTTTATTCAAAGTTAGAGTCTACTACGTCAGAGCTCCCAGTAGTGCCCGGTACAACCTAAGTAGGAACATGCAGTTATTGCCGTGATTTTTTTAGTCAATCAAAACCTAGACAATGCGCTCGCGCGCTCCGTTTTGCGAAAAGCGGCACCGTGCATTGAAAGGAGAAGTCTTCAAGGAGCAAGACTGCGGAGACATTGCCAGCGGACAGCATTATCAGGTCACCAGAGGGAAAAACAGCAAACCTCCACTGCAAGGGAGGAGCGCCTGTGCCGGGCAGGCAGGGAGGAAGACCCACAACTTTGGTGGAACAGCAGGCGGATATGCTACGTGAAATCCGAAATGTTTCTGTCCGTGATACAGCATTGCAGGTGTGTCATTAGCTCTTCTACTGCGCCTTTTATAGCAAGTATAATCTCGTCGAAAGCAGTCCTGTTACGGCAGAGATGATTTATGCTTTTCTGGTGCTGTCTCGTTTTCATGCCGGGAAATACGAGTATCTACGGTATAACGGCCTCTGTTCCCAGCATCCCGGCATTCTTTACTATATTCATTCCCGAAATAGTTTTAATTTTCTATAAAAAGAAATACCGAATTATCCATGCTGCACACAATCAGGGCAGTATTGGTATAAACCTGACAAACAATTCCACAACGGTGTTATTGCGGAGCATACTTTTGTTTGTCTAGCCAGAAAAGCGATAAAAGCTAGACAAACACCCACATATCCATGGATTTTTATTATTTTCTTTTCTAGTAGTTGAATAGACCAACAAGAATTTACAGCTTTGTTTTTCGACAATGATTGGCGGAAAAAGCCTGATTCCGAGCGTTAGCACCTGACTGCCATTACAATGAAATTTAGGTTGTCATAAGTAAATAAACAAGAGAATTTAACGAGTCTGTCGTTGCACAACCACGATGTACAGTATCACGGTATCATAGAAGCCTCGTAAACAAAAAACCGTATTCCCAGTTTCACAGTGCAGCTAGCAGGGCTCCTTCCGCTTAGTGTGGTAACAAAAATTCCATGATTTTATTACGCGACTTCAGTTAGGATGAAAACATCTTTATTATCGTAAATAATGGTCCTGTTTTACGGATACCGTGCGTATAAATAACAGCTGAAGTGGCAAGCAAAACCAGTTTCCAGTTCAAGACCAAAGGTTTCTTTCTACGTCGGTGACCTGCGTTTCTCCGTTCTGTCTTATACGTTTCCAATTTCTGTAGCTGCTATAGCGTTTTTCTGAAGGTCAAGCGGTAATCCTCTCAAAATGCTTCTGGAAAGTGTCCTGCTTCTGTTGGCCGGCCTTGCCGGGGCCTTCGGCCAGGTCCCATCGCCGAGTGCGCCGGCCAGCAATTTCTCCTACATCTCCGGGAAAGGCAGTTACCTGTTGGCTATCGATCGAACCGGCGTCGTTCATCGTCTGAATGGGACAACATGGGTTGCACTGCCCGCGCCGACGCTGGTGGGCAATCCAAATATCCCTGCGATCTCAACACACGCACGCAGTGTGGGCGCCAGTCCGGATGGCTGGCATCACATGTGCACCAAGACTGGTGAACCCTTCCGCTTTAATCCAAACAGCAACACATGGGAGTATACGAATAATGTCTTGTGTAAACAAGTAAGTGCATGTAAACGATGAAGCAATACGCTATTCGCACGCTTCTCAGTGGATGGTTCAAAGACTGTAAGTAGCTCCGTGAATGACGAAAACATGCACGTGCATTTCTTATATTCACCACATCTACGGTAATTTTACACTTCCTGAATTTAGAGATGCACATGCTTAAAAGTAAAAACCAAATAAAACGTTGTAAAAATTAGAAATAATCGGAACTGATCATGTTTGACAAACAGTTCATCCTTAACGCTGCTAAGTCCGTCCATGTTCGTTTCTCAAAGAAGATTTCTCCTGATTCCTCATGTCAGTACAGTATCAACAATGCTCCTATACCAAAGTCTGATTACGTAAAGCACTTGGGAATATTTGTTGATCGAAAACTGAACTTCAAAATCAACAGCGAAAATGTAGCAAAAAAATGCAACAAAAGAGTCAACTACATTAACCACGTTTTTCGATACACTGACTACGGTGCCCGCATACGGCTCTTTGAAGCACTTGTTCTTTCAGTTATCGATTACTGTTGCGTCATCATGAAGCCGTCATTAAAACAGTCGAAAAATGCCATCGAAAGTTGTCAGAGAAGGTTTTCTAAAACTTTACGACTCGGCAGCAATGTCTTGAATTACGAAAAACGTCTAAAAGAACTTGAATGGGACGATCTGATTACACGCCGTCTGAAAAAAGCACTATTGTTTATGTACAAATTAGTTTTCCGGGTGGTTCCGATGGGTGATCAAATTGTATCTCCCCTGAAACTCTCTACTGCTGTGCTTGAGTCTGTTGCAGGAAATACCAGAATATCAGAACGCCTCCTGAAGCACCCATGCCCGATCGAGCCGTCCCCGACAACCGTTTGTGGAATAACAGTGACCACTGCCCATGACTCGTACCTCAACAGACTTGTGTCCGTCTGGAATGAACTTCCCTTGCTACCCATCGCCTACGTCACGTTGGATACCTTTTCCGAAGCCTTAAAGACAGTAAACTGGACCGATTTACCATCAGTTAAAGCTTTCAGAACAAGTGTCTAGCATAATTAATTATCTATTGTATTCTTTGTTGTTCAATGTTAAAAGAAGTAAAAGTTAATTAGTAAGTACCATGGTTGCGACTCAGTTGAATTTGTACAAAAAGGCGATTACGTGCGTAAGTGTCCTTGCTTTCCTTTTTCCCACGATTTCTTTTTGAAAATATTTTGAAAATTTGTAATTGTTAACGTGGGTTTTGGTTTTATGCATCGACCCCAGCGCGATCGTCTCCCTCCCTTTGTCCACGATAACACCAACTGATCGCAACCGCAGCCAATGTGTCTCTCTGTCCTGCCTTTACAAGTTTTTTGCTGTTTATTATAAAACTATTGTTTGTTGTTGTTATCGTAATCACTTAATGTTTTCGTGCTTCACTTCATGATGCTGTTGCAATGCTTTGTATGGTTTCCCTTACGCTGTCTCGCTGTCTGAAGCTTAAAGGGGGCACTCGCTCCGTGCAAGGACAATAAACTTCCATTATATGTTGTTAATACTTGTTCAGATTATTAATTAAGCTGCAGGTTTTAGAATTAGATGGAGTTTCTAAATGCTGAACTTCGGTAACTGCTTTGCTTACCAGATCCAATTGCTGAAAGTCTGTCTGTGAGCATTGCTTTTGCTGTTTAAGTAAAGGTAAAGTCTGTACATTAATTAATAATTACCGTATTGCTGCGTCTTCTGCTCATGCAAAATGACGAGGAACCTGGAATGTAACAGGACTGCATGCATTTTTCTTGCAGATTAACGCACGGAATAAAGACAACGCTGCGATGATCAAGGTGCAGGCCTTGAGAAGTAACCAGGGAGTAGCAGTAACCTATACAGGTTAGCAGAAAATTCTGTTTGCTCAATCCATATGATGTGTTGATGCGCATCGTTATTCCCGTGTTTATGAAATCGGAACTACGTATTTTAAATTTCTACTGTGCTTTTAAAATTCTTCGTTGTACAGCCACAGGTATCCTCGGAACTGGATCGTGGAATCTCTTAGGCGTAACCACGGATAATAATTTCGACTATCTAGAATGGGTCAGTATTGGGAAGGACGGTGAGATTTGGACTATTGCGAACGAAGGGCGCGTGTTCCGCTACAACAGTGCGGCCGACAGATTTGACGGGATCCCTATTCTCAATGCCCTGCGACTGGATGTGCGCAATGCCAGCTATGCCACTGTCGTCACACCGGGATGCACCGCGTGGACCTTCAAGAGCGGCACATGGGCCAAATGGTACATCGTCAGCGGCTGTCCGGTGCAGACAACCTCCACCAGTAGCAATGATTACTACCTGGACGAGCGCGGTCATTTCGGTTCCCGACACTGAAAGACTTGATTCTGTCATGTCGTGGATTTAATACAGCGCGTACTGACAAAGGCGGAATGCTTAAGAGGGTGAAGTTTTACTTGTGCTTTTAAAAGTGGCCTTTACCCTTGATAGTTATGTATAAACGCTTCAGCTACTTTTTAAGCGCATTACCGAAAGCTTGGCAAAGCGGCCTTGACAGGCCGACAAAGTAGTACTATAATTATTATATGGCTAAGGCTATTTTGCCGCAGTATTCTACAGTGCGTCAAAATAGCCTTTTGCTATTTTGCCGCACACTGCGCTACAATAGCCTTTCGCTATTTTACCGCAGTATGCGCGGCACATTAGCCTTTCACTATTTTACCGCACACTGCGTTATAACAGCCTTTTGCTATTTTGCCGCAGTGTACTCGGAGTTACGGGTATCTATTAAAAGTGCTATGCTGTGGCCATATATTAAAAATTTAACACTCACTATTTTGGCTGCCGATTCGGCAAAAAACGGGTTTCCCATCCAGTTGTCGTATGCCGGGTTGTTGACAATCCGTCTCCAGACCGGCTATTTGTTTATCAAGTTGTTCGGCCTAAATTTTTGCTGTTCCTAGCTCCTGTTCTAAGTTGAAGTATTTCATGCATAAGTCCGTCCGCTCCATTGATGCTTTGACGGCTCGTGCGGCAAAGTCGGTTGACTCGATTAAGGCCCTATCGTACCTATCCTTTTACTCGTCCCGTTCTTCCGTTGCCGTCCGGAGCTGTCGTTTTAACATGCTTGTCGCCTCGACCCATTGTTGCACACGTGCCTAAGGTTGGCATTCTCAGCTGTCGCGGTGTCCAGCCGTTTTCAGAGTCGGTGGGTGCCTTCTGTAAGGTCCGCGTTTTCCCTGCTTAGGGTGGTAATGGTCGTTTCCTTACCTGTTGCCTCCATCCAGTCAATATTGTTCCGGTCACCTGCCAACTGGACTCTTACATTGGCCGAGTTTAATCCTTTTATGATATCCGTTTTCAGTTTTATTCAGCAGCACATCGCTACACTTTTTGCGCGATTTTTGCTGGACGTTGTCCGCTTGTACTTGTACGCATCCGCAGTAAAGTCACACAACGTAGTCCTATCCTGCGTTCCAGTGCGGTTCGTGGCCACTTTGTAGCTTCTGCCTTAGATGGTAGCAGGAGCGTTGCATTCTCCACTTGGAAATTTTTGAGTCATCCCCGGAGTAAAGGCATCAATCGGGCAAAAGCGTTTAATTCCATGGTGCCGAATTACCCATGACAGTCTGCCGGAAACGACTTTCTGCATTTTTCAAGGACGTAAGGGCCTGATTCGTGTGCGGATCCTCATGCGACAGGAACAGCATCCCTATCTCCCTTGAAAACTGGGATCCGACCAAGAAGCAGGAGAAAGAGAAGAACGGCGGGAAGCTCCCAAGAACTCGATGCGACCTATCGGGCACACTTGTTTCGCAGCCTCGCGTTCTGGCTGGCTAAGCGGACCAACTCGGAACTCTCAAACCACAACCTGGAGAACATGTACAGGAACCTGCAGTGGGTGGACCGCGCCGCAGAAAGGTTACCCGGGCCGGGTGGATCGGATCAGCCCACACCAACGGTCACTCGGCGGAGAGCTCGGTCAAACTGTTGACGGACAACTCGATCATACCGTCGCCGGCCCGGGAATGCTCCGGTGTCACACCAAAGTCCGGGGTCGACACCAAAGGCGAACAAATTTCGACCCGACCTAACCAACCCGACATTCCGGACGCCGATGGGGCAGCAGTCCCAAGTAAACCGACCCGATTGCACCGGGCCGCGACTCCTTGACTGGATCAGATTGTGGATTTCGTCGAACTACGGCACCGAGCGACGGAGCTATCGCGTGGACTAAAGGCGGCAAGCGATCTGACCAAAGTCAGCAAAAACCTACGGATCGCCAGCATGATAAAAGTCTACCATTGACGGGCTCCCACAGCATGACAGAACGTGAATGCGTGGCTTTGACACCAGAAGCGAGTCGTCTGGCCCGGTTGAATAGTGTTATGTGTGTTGCGCGTGCACACTGAGCGCATGCTGCAGCCAATCAGGAGCGACAATAAGCCAAATCTACGGCTGAGCGAACGCACTGATGGGTTCGGCATCCACAATAAGTACAATCGTACAGCGGCAAGCACTTGAAAAGTACAAGCGCTCAACGGCGTACGTAAAGGAAACCGCGCGGTAAGCACGGCGGCTGGCGGAACAAAATGTCCGTCACTGCCTGAGCCGCCGGGCATCTGGTATCCGTTTAAATTGTGTTAAGCAGTTTGCGCAGGGGAAGACAAAAGCGAGAAAGAAAGAGGTGCAACTACGTCGAGCTTACTGATCGAGTTACTTTTTCCAACCTATAGCCTTTGAGACTACGGAAACTTGCTGCCCAAGTAGACGCCAGTTCATCAGTGAAGTGGGCCGAAGTATAAAAAATCAAACCGGAGAAGTGCGCGCTACTGAATTTTTGTGGCAGCCTATAAGTGTAGAAGTTCAACATGTAATGCGGCTTCTATTCTGGGAACTGTCGATTGTTCAAAACAGCTAGAAGAGTTGTTTTATTTGCTCTAGCGATTGGATATTTGAGCTTTAAGTTTAAACGGCATTTGCTTGCAGAAGTTTGGAATACGTTCGTTCGGCCACCCAATATAATTTTTTATCTAAAGTCTAAAAACCCAACACAGCCTGGCAAAAAAATCTTAATGGTATTTTTTCCATGCTCTTAGTTTGTTGTCTCATATATTTATGAGTCTTACCGGTTCACCGAGTAACTATTTTACTGTAGCAACTCTAAATTCTCTTGTTACCCTACACAGTTGGTATGTTTAAAGGTAAGAAACCACGTGGATATTTAACCACACCCTCCATACGTCGATTTTCTCCATATTAACTGGAAACTGCGGCAAAATAGCAAAAGGTTATTTTGCCGCCCTTACTACGGTAAAATAGCCAAAGGCTATTGTAACGCAGTGTGCGGCTAAATAGTGAATGGCTATTTTGCCGGCCATAGTGCGGTAAAATAGCTAAAGGCTATTCTGCCGCAAATACTGCGGCAAAATAGCCACTTCGTTATTATATTCCTTACGTCGATTATAGACATAATGTGCCGCTCTTTGATTTTTTCCTGAGTCAGCAAACGTCTTTCATGTTCTACAGTTGTGTCCAGCAGATGCACAGGCGTTCAGTAAATCAGTTCTAATAAAGTGTCTTTCTGTATAATGTATCAGCTTGTGCATAAAGGGACGCGTATTACCGACTTTGGTTGAAGTTTAAAACGTCGCTTATAGCTAAACATTATTACAAGAAGTACTGTACTATGAAACCAAGTGGCTTATTGACAAATAAAGAAACAGCCGCACGTGTTTCCAAGGACATAACTACTTACGTTAAGCAATGCAAAACGTCAACAGCAGCAATAATGGTGGATAATAGAGAAAAATTTCCTTCTCACTATTGCGCAGAATATTAATGTCATACTTAGGAAAAAAGTTATAAACTACGTAAATTACAAGGATTGTATTGCACCAGTTAGCGATCCCAATATGCATTTGTCATCTGCATCTACCAGCGGCTCCACGATTTATTTTTTGTGTCAAGATCATGAAGCCGGCAAAGCCAGGAATGATCTGATTAATTTAATAGGGTCGGCATAAATTTTCAGTGTACGTAATCGCAAATTCAGAGTTTCCGCAAAATAAGCGAACATGAATTTTACCTATAAGCAAACATGAATCAAAACATGAATTCAGCCATAAGCGAACATGAATTCATACAAAAATAACCTTCCGCTTGCTTGATGCCGGCAGCGACAACGAGTTGCCACTGTTAGCTTCGAGCAGCAAATGTGAGGTTTATAAACAAGAAAACTTTACATGGAAATTAAGGTACAGAAATGAGCGGACTAACGAATTTTCCGCAGCTCATGTTTTGTACAGAGTGCGCTTTTTGTAGTTTGTGCCTATACGAGCCACTGTGACGTGTGCAAAAGTGTAATACTGCACGCTAAATCCCAGAAATATAATATAACGATTTGACAAATTTTTTATTCCTCGTACGTGAAAAAAAAACCAAAAAAGTTGTAAGAAACCTAAAATATCTTATTTTTCTCGAAAGTTTAGCGTTTGTTTAGGGCTTTGTCTCTCCGTTAATTTTGAAAGGATAGCGTAATTATACGCACACGTGAGTGCTACAGCGTTTGCGATAACCTAATACTTTACCCTAAAACAACGATCCAGAAAAGTTGATTCAGAAAATAAAATGATGGAAGTTTTTAATCTTGTTACGTGAATTTTACTGGAAAATGCGAAGCGACACGTCACGCAAACGTTAAATTATAAAAAAATGTTTCATTTTTATGGAGAAGGCAACAGTAAGTTCACGCAGCACTGGCAGCGTTGTTTGAGCAAATCCTGACAATAAACACCGCTATGCAAAGCGAACCTTTTGCATGTCTAGCCACAAAGACGATAAAAATTAGAGAGACACCAACTCGATTGTTCATTGTTGACATTGCGTCTGGCCGGCAAACTGGAGCGGGTTAGTTCCATAACAGTTTACGGCTTTGTTTTCGACAATGAAGTGCGGAAACAGCCCATTTCCTTCCGCTTGTGCAAGCTCATTGTGGAATTTAGGTTTTCATATGTAAATAAGCAAGATACTTTCCCGAACCTTTAATACTGCCAATTCAGGGTTTACGATATCATAAAACCCCGCCAGTAATGTGAATTATTGCAAACTTCATAGGCTATTTTTACATTTGTTATTTTTCTGAAGACCCTGGTAATGATACATTCCTTTCTTTCTTCCAGAGATTTCGGCCAGACAAAAACATTTTTATAACTGCAATAAAATTCATATTCAGCGGGTCGCAGCTCTTATAAGTAGCAGTTCCACTGTTCAACCAAAGCCGTAATTCCTTTTATCAAAATACTGTTCATTGTGTAGCAGACACTGCCATTGTCCCGTTAACGTTTGAAGAGTAAGTTTTCAAAGGTAAATTCGTAATCTCCTAACCATGATTGCGGAGGGCTTCCTGATTCTGTCGGTCAGCATGATCGGCGTCTTCGGCCAGATCCCGTCGCCGAGTGCACCGTACAGTAATTTCACCTACATTTCCGGGAAAGGCAGCGCGCTGCTGGCCATTGATCGAGTTGGCATCGTCCACAGTCTCGTCGGTGGGGCATGGACTGCATTACCCGCACCTGTCCCGTTCGTTGACCCCATTGACCCCGGAGTTAGTTCGACCAAAGCCGTCACGGTGGGCGCTAGCCCGGATGGCTGGCATCATATGTGCACGGTGTCAGGTGAGACGTACCGTTTTAATCCAACCAGCAATGCCTGGGAGGGCACCAACAGTGGCAGATGTCTGCAGGTGAGCGTTGGTAATATCCACTGAGTATTTGTTAGCAGATTAGCCATTACTCTACCGAATTAAGATGGTAGTCGATCTTTTCTTCGAAAATATGGATCGGGCGCGGTCCAAGTATTGTAATCTGCAACATTGCATCGTTTTTGAGCAACGTTTTGGCCTGTGCAGACTTCTGTCTGCCAGTTTTCCTCAGTTTGTTTTGTTCGATTAAAGATAGCCATCCGCGACAAGAAATTTTGAAGAGCTATTTTGTAATGCAGTTATCACAATTTTACATGTTTGTATCGCTACAACAAATAGTATTAAACCCAGAATTAAACCCAGTTGGTACCAAAATGCGGTTTCGTTTCGATCATTCGAAAAAAATTTTCCGTACCTGAAAATAAGAACAGTGGATTTGCAGGCCGGACCAAAATTTTGTAAATAAGTTCTTTGTAACCGAGAGGCCGAGACCGCTGAAATATTTTGAGTTTTAACTGTAGCTCGAAACACCTTTTGCAGATCAACGCGCTGAACAAAAACACCGCTGTGGACATTCTGGCGCCAACAGCAACCGCGGATTATGGAGATGTTCAAAAATTAAATGCGGCCCTCTTAATTCCTACATGGAGCGAACTGGGCGGTACCGGGCAGCGAACCAATCAAGCGTTCCGCTGGAGCAAATGGGTCAGTGTCGGGGAAGACGGGGAGATCTGGACGATCTCGCGCGCTGGCGAAGTCTTCCGCTTCAACGCCGCCACCAACAACTTTGACGGGATCCCCATTCTGGATGCCCTGCGACTGGAGGTGCGCAATGCCAGCTACGCCACGGTCGTGACCACCGGCTGCAACGCGTGGACCTTCAGCAGCGGAACCTGGACTAAGTGGGCCATCGCGACCTGCCCGAAACAGACGACCTCTAACAGCAACAACGATTATTACCTGGACGGCCGTGGTCGCTTCGGCTCGCGCCATTAAACAGCTTTTCATCCATGGCAAAACTAATATCGGCAATAGTTTGCTACTGATGCTTCTTACCATTAGTAAATGTTGGCCTATGGCTCCGCAAATGCGGTTTGATTTGCATTGATTTTAAAAGTGGTCGTCACGTGCTTGGCAGTTTTTCACACGAGCAAACCTTCTTTCCTCGCCTTCTGGCCTGGAGCGCTATTGTCATCCCGGAAGCAGCATAATCTAATCTGAAAACCAAATAACAACTAACAATAAAGCTGCGGCTCGATATTTCATAACGCGTCAGTAACGTTTCACGCTTGAGATGGTAATAAAAGGGGCTTCTGCCTTAGTTAGTGCTTCATGCACGATATGTGCATGAGAACCGGTGCTCGGCGATTAACAAATAAAGAGCCACTCGCATGTGCATGCCGGCGATAGTAGGGAGTGGTCGCCTACGAGATATTTATTGCCGGAGCGGCACTGCACATTTCTTAATACCAGCGAAAATTTCCTTCTCTTCGTCTCGATATGATAGTCAGCTGCGTTAGGTTCCTAATAGCCGTTCCTTCTCTGTAACAAAAATAAGGGCGGCAAGGCAAACATGTCGTGTCAGTTAAGAAGAAATCAGCGCCCTGAGTTCATCGTGTGCATTCTGGGCAACCTAATTGGTAAAGACTGTAAAGTTTTACTATGAAACAGTTTGAACGATTATCTTTTTTTAGCGTCAGTAACCAGCGCCGTTATCACCCTTGTGGACCCGAATTGTCCGGCAGACCCTCCCAAGTCGCCGGTCCCGCCGCACTGGTGATACACTGACAGAGCGAACCATACAGCAGGCAAGAGACTGCTTAGTTAATGTAGTTTCACCATCTTGACTCTTTCGATTTGTGGCTAGTAGATCTTATACCGGAAACATAGGCGAAAGCGTATCCCGATGTGAGGGCCGTCGTCAGTCACCCATCCCCATCGATACACGTTTGGCGGTGCGAGATCCCGCTTTAGAACCGTTGGCCTTCGTAAGGTACGGTACTCCGTCCAGGAATGATAGTTGGACGGCCGTCAACCTTGGTCATGTTTGTAATACGGCTTACCAATAATTCTTTATATACTGTATTGATGTGAATGCAGAAAGTTTGACACGTCTGGAATCGGTTTTTGCAGCGCAGTTTACGGGACATTATGCAACCGCACCGGAAATCCGTGGTGGCAGCCTGGGCGATGATTATGTATTCCTACAATTCCATTTTCACTGGGGTTCTGTTAACACCCGTGGGTCGGAGCACGTGATCGACGGATAGCGATATCCACTTGAAGTAAACGTCTGTAACCGACTAAAACGTCCGGACGACCAAGACGTCCGGCGGACGTTTTAGTCGTTAAACCGACCAAACCGTCCGGGGGCCAAAAAAACGTCCGCCGTAAATTTTGCCCACTCAAAAATTTTTGCATTTTCGATGTGACCCTAAGTTCCTGAGAGCGTCTAAACCCGGACACTTTGGTCTGAGCACTATTTCATCCCGGACACTTTGGTCGGAGCACTATTTTGACCGGATACTTTGGTCGGAGCACTATTTCAGCCCGGACACTTTGGTCGGAGCACTATTTCAGCCCGGACACTTTGGTCGGAGCACTATTTTAGCCCGGACACTTTGGTCGGAGCACTATTTTGACCGGACACTTTGGTCGGAGCACTATTTCAGCCCGGACACTTTGGTCGGAGCACTATTTCAGCCCGGGCACTTTGGTCGGAGCACTATTTTGACCGGACACTTTGGTCGGAGCACTATTTTAGCCCGGACACTTTGGTCGGAGCACTATTTTGACCGGACACTTTGGTCGGAGCACTATTTCAGCCCGGGCACTTTGCTCGGAGCATTATTTTGACCGGACACTTTGGTCGGAGCACTATTTCAGCCCGGACACTTTGGCCGGAGCACTATTTCAGCCCGGACACTTTGGTCGGAGCACTGTTTCAGCTCGGACAATTTGGTCATGGGGTTCATCACATATCAGTCGACCTTCGGCGGGAAAGCGGATGGGATTTATTTTACAATATCTACATTAGCGTCCACGGCGATACGAAACTTTTGGATAGCGAAACAATGAAAAAAAACAGCAATTAGCGATTGAATAAAGGCAGTGCGCAATAGCGTATAGGATGCCGCGCATTTCATTGCCTGTAACCTATTGAGCATTCCCATTAGAGAAACGATATGCCAGCGTGAATTTGGCAAGATACGAAGTAATCAAAAACCGAGTAGCTGCCAAATCTAAGTTTCTTAAAATTTTGATGTTTTCACTTTCTATTTGGTAAGGCTTCTTTTAAGGAAATACAGCTTACCTTAAAAATTACGGTGAGATGATGAGTTGTAAGGGGCGACAGTATGCTGGCGCTTTCCCCCCAAAATGTTTAATGGTTTACGCTTTCTAGTTTAATATTTTTTATGTTTGTTTTTCAGTATTACATTTTCGACCGAAGCGAAGCGAAGGTCCTCTATTTTAAAGGAAACGGGACTTTCTGTCACGTCGGCCACGTCGGTCACGCACACATAAATTATTGCGCTTAATAAAAGCTTAAGAGGGGGCGTGGCCAGCGTCGAATCCCCGAGATCCCTTAGCGGTGGATTTCAAAAACCAAAGTTCGTTTGATAGAAAACTTCAAAAAACCCTATCATACAAAGTCTACGGACCTCCACCACAACCAATTAGCGAGGACGTTAAGTAACTGCTGGCTTCAGTTGTTTGGGAGCTTGTGTGATGATATTGAAATTTGGCGAATTTGGTTTACTTGGATATTTTCGGTCTTTTGTTTCGGTCTGACTGGGAAGTAAGCTTCTAGAAACCTTTGTCTATAGTGTTGCGTTTTAGGATAACAAAAACATATACTCGAGAAAGGTCTGAATTATTTTGAAAACTGAACACACAGAAAACTAGGGGAACCTATTAAAGAAGTGTTCCAAGTGAGATTCGCGAACCTTTTGCTGACAACTGGCAACTGGCAAGCTTCGAGTAGCTGCGGGATGGCGGTTAGCTGCTTGATACTTATGTAGAGGGCAGTGTTCTGTATCAGAAAAATTTTGTGATTTGGACGGTACGTAGGGCGATTAAAACAAACCTGGATCCGTCAGTGAATCCGGGTGCGCAACTCTGGTTCCGTGTTCATTGTTCTTCGCCGGGCGATGCGACAACCCTTTGGGGCGATTCAATAAGCTTTATTTTCAACAAATATTTAACTTTATCAACACAACACAGTTAACTTTAACAACGCAGCATTCGTCATTTATGCATTGATTTGCTCAAAACAGAGCAACAGTTATACGAAAGGTTAATACAACGGCAAAGGCACGGTATTGATATTTCCACGCTTAACGGTCGCAGACGAACGTATTACCGTTTCTTTGTGCGGTAGTTTATGCATTTAGAATAGTTTGCTGATACCCCCATGTTCCACCGTTTGTCGAACCGCCCTGTCAATTGCGTAAAATGTATAGACTAAAAATACAATAGGCCTTTGTGAAGTCTAAGCCATTGCGGGCTATTGTTATCGAATCGCCCTCCGAACCGATTTGGACTCCAAATGTTGAAGTCCCACTTTGTGGAGACTTAAGACTACTACAGATCTACTGTTGAAATTTCTATATGTACATCGTTCCACGTTTTTTATAAGTTTTTGTTCGTGTTTGTGGACTAGAAACATAGCGATTTTCGAGAAACATGAATTAAAATGAACTTTATGATGAACGCTTTAATTACATAATGCTTGAACTTGAAAGTTCACGCCAAAATTGTCGATTTTCGACGAATAATAACAAATGCTTGCTGAGGAATGCTACTCTTGAGAACCGGCAAGATGTTTTGCGAATAAAATGGATGAGCGCAACTAACCTTACTCAAATGATTCCAGCGTCACTGTTTCAAACGGTATCTTCATGAAAAAAATTATCTTTGAATTTTGGTAGTAAATAAGTGATAGGAACATAAGGCGAAGCCGAACTGCTGCACGAGGAAAGCTCGCAAAGTAGCACTCAAGCGAAAGCATGTTTGGAGGTTTCTTCAGTGTATCAGCCAGCTTTGCAAGAATTTATCCTTTTAAAATAAAAAAAGAAGTTCATGTAAGTAGCTAGCTGGTGCGTAATTGACGCCTGCCAGTGGAAAAGGCAATGAATTTGTTAATAACTGGGTAATTATCAAGGTAACTTCGATAAGCATCATATGAAACCTTAACAGTCTTTCAATAACGTAATTTATCTGTAACTAATTTGTTCCGCGCAGTTTGCGCTCGGTCACCCGGTTATTTAAAATAGCTATGAAAGGCAGCCTTTACAAGTCAACCATTATACGGTCCGTTTGTATAGTATTTAGGCTGACCGAAAGCTTGCACTTAATCATACCGTCCATACGGTAAAGAAAAGTATCAAAGCATGATTGACTAGAGCACTCATTTCAGTTCTTCTACCATAATCAGCAAAGAGTGTACTTTCAAGAAAAGCACACTCGTTCAGGCGGGTGATGAATGACTGTAACAAATAAAATTTATTCATAGAGTGACGACGAAAACATTTTTGCATAATAACATGAACCGTAGAACCCTGTCCAAGTAGTAACACATTTTGCCAATGCGCCTGATTTCCAGATTTGACTGTCAGGAATAAAAAAGTGCTCCAACCAAAGTGTCCTGGCTAAAATAGTGCTCCGACCAAAGTGTCCGGGCTGAAATAGTGCTCCGACCAAAGTGTCCGGGCTGAAATAGTTCTCCGACCAAAGTGTCCGGCTCCAAATAGTGCTCCGACCATAGTGCCCGGGCTGAAATAGTGCTCCGACCAAAGTGTCCGGGCTGAAATAGTGCTCCGACCCAAGTTTCCGGGCTAAAACAGTGCTCCGACCAATGTGTCCGGCTCCAAATAGTGCTCCGACCCAAGTGTCCGGGCTAAAACAGTGCTCCGACCAAAGTGTCTGGGCTGAAATAGTGCTCCGACCAAAGTGTCCGGGCTGAAATAGTGCTCCGACCAAAGTGTCCGGTCAAAATAGTGCTCTGACCAAAGTGTCCGGGCTGAGACGCTCTCAGGAACTTCAGGTCACATCGAGAATGCAAAAATTTTTGAGTGGGCAAAATTTACGGCGGACGTTTTTTTGGCCCCCGGACGGTTTGGTCGGTTTAACGACTAAAGCGTCCGCCGGACGTCTTGGTCGTCTGGACGTTTTGGTCGGTTACAAACGTCACCTGTGGCAGACTGGCAAATTACATTAATTATCTTTACAGACTGTATAATATGTTTTGCAGTTTGCATATCGTGCACCGCAAAAGCATTTTCTACGACAACGAAGCTCTTGGAGATTCCACGGGTTTCGCTGCGTTGGCTATCATGTTTGAACTGACAGACAATCCTGTGGATGAAAATGATCCTCGCTTTGTGCATATCAATACGTTGTTCACGGCTCTTTTGGAGCTTACACATCCCGGTGAGAGATAAATAACAAATTATTGAAAGAAAATGGTCCTATAAGGATTGTCGAGCAAGAAAAAAAACAATGAAAAAATGAAACTCGTACATTATATTGTGTATCACATAACTAAAATTAGACGCCCTCTTTTCGTGACTAAGGAGTAGGTAAAATATATTTTGACGGTTTTTGTGACACGTCCTTCTCTTAAAAAGGTCAGCCCAAAGTTGTGACCCTGAAGGACTTCCGGCTTCAGGATTTCATCCCGACCTCACCGGTGTACTACCGCTATCTCGGCTCGCTTACAACACCGCCCTGCGCCGAAGCAGTGATGTGGACTGTGTTCAAAGAACCGCTAAAGGTCACGCAAGCCCAGCTCAGTATGTTCCGTACCTTGAAGAAGCATCCACATGGTGACGCGGCCAATAACGTGCTAGTAGATAATTTCCGACCGGTGCAACAGTCACATGGACGAGAAGTCAAAATTTACCCTGGACAGATTATCACCACTATCACGCAGGCTACAGCAGTGACACCGCGATGGTTATCACCTAATCCTTGCTTGAGCCTTAAAAGGGTGGCACGACGCCATAAGCGACAACCAAACTGGGCTTGGGCACGATCGCAGGATTGTGTAAACTCCGAGGAAGACGATGACCGACGTTAAAGGGAGAACGAGTCGACCTTGATTGTTTTATGCTGATGCAGTGCATTTTTGCTGGATGTAAACTGTACAGAAACAACACATAACGAGCAGAATGACTTAATACGGTCACGTCGGTCAGCGTGTCACAGTGCAAGTACTCGTAACCGTATTCTGTTGGAAAGCGGCTAGTTACCGTCTATGTTTACTGTATCTGCACACCCAACATAAAGGAATAATAAACATACTGTACAGTTACCATGCACTTGCCGAAATTTTGCACAGTATGAGCTGTACGATACTGTAGCTGTGTGAGAGCTAAAGCCTCTTGCGTTCGGACAACCGTCTGCACGCTGTTGTAGTGTTGCTGTTTTGACTTTTCGTGAGTTTTCATATCGTTTTCGTGCGACCTCCAGATGAAACGGACTTTTCATATTTTAAAAACGGTTTTCGTATTTGCGCCGCTTTTTCCAAAACGAACATTTTACGAAAAGTCCGATCGTTGGGTCGTGAGCGATAAGTAACGAAAAGCCAAAACGGCAAGACTACGCTGTTGCAGGCCTAGTGAACCTTGAACCTATGTGAACCTTGAATGGTGACTGAGCGCGCTCGTACAACGTACGTCTAGTTTTGAGCCACTGAAACTTTCGGCAAGTGCAGGGTAACAGTACGAGGAGGATTATAGTTGAGTCGGTAGCGCACAGCTGCTGCGAGTTAAACTGAACACCATTTCGGTAAGCTGTTGGCGTAACAGCCAACCGTGGATGGTTGCACAAGCCAATGGCTGCGGTTGGTATGTTAATAATGCAACCCCCCACGGCGACTGATGTTCAACTGTTGGAAATGCAACCATCCACGGTTGACTGTTACGTCAGTAGCTCACGGAACTGGTGTTCAGTTTAACCCGTTCCATACTATGCGTGTTAGACCGACATGGTGGAGGACTTCTTCTCTCTTATCCGTAACTATGGTCCTAGGTTGGTTTTAATGGTTTTATTTCAAAGAAAAGATGTTAGACTACAGTTAACAATGTATAACCGTTAACTCCCTCATGTCCGTAAAGTCCAGGGAGTGGCCAAACATGGTCAATACTGACCAAACGGAGTTCTCTGAGGTCCTGCTTCCCTTTACAGCCACCTCCACATCAGTTAATTTCCAGAAAAATCATGAAAGAAGTAATTGCTGAGCTCTATACAAAATTGAAACAAAGTTCAGAGAAAAACCGTTCACTGGTCAGTGCTGGTCAATTGAAAATACCATGTCGGCTTTGACACGGTTGGACATAATACTATTTAATTATTATTCTTTAAAATTCATATCTATGGGCAGAAGCATCGTACACGGGACGATAAACAGTCAAAAGAAAGCCCATAAAATGCTGTATTAACTGATTGTACCATAATGGTCAGCAAAGTGACCACTGGTCAGCACAGGCCGGAAATCCGAAAAATATAATTTTTGATTAAACGCCATTAAAATCAGCGTAAATGAAATGTAAGACATTTGTGTAATGACTGCCTCGGTAGCTTTAAAATAGCTATAACCCGTACTACCTATATTAAACCGCAAAAACGACTCAACGTAGGACCGGAGTCACCGGACTAGGTGCGTGAATAAATTTTTCGGCTGTACAGTGCAGTTGCTTGTGTGTGGAGCGTTTCATGCCATGTCCTGTAATCTGGCTACTCCATTGCTCATGAGCAATGCGTACATTCTTTGCAAATTTTATCTGAATTAAATTAAGTAATAATGGGTGAGAAGTCCTGTAAAAGTTATTAATCAAGCGCTAGTGCGTTAACACTCTGATAGTAAAGCTTGTGCCCTTGCATCAAGTACACATTTGGACCTTCCGGTTTATGAGCACTCATGCGGCCGGCATGCCTTGTAACCTGTAGAAATCAATCTATGCGAAGCTGAAAATAAAATGGATATTAGAAGTAATTCAGAAGTCCTGTCTTCCTTTCTAAATATTAAAATTTGTTGTTTGTGAATATGTAGTCACAAGAAACAGGCTTAGCAGAACTTTGCTGACTTTGATAGTCATACTCCCGTATTTCTTAACAACTGGTCACTTGTAAAACACTTTGAAGAATTGACCACCGGTCTATTAACGATGGTGATCATTTTCTGGAACCAGCCCTGCTCTTTATCTCTACTATCCCATTCCGTTGCACAACCGGATATACAGCAGTATTACTTATTACTTCCAGTATTACTTCCACCGTACATGTCACTCGAACTGTGATCCACAGTTTAGTTGATGACCGGTTGTCCAAAACATAAGCGGAAGTGACCAATTGCTGCGAAATGTTCAATTAGCACTTATGTAATGGTGCATTTGAGCGCTTTTAGTTTTAAATTTTTGTTGACCACTGGTCATTTCGATGACCATCACAATGCACCTATATTGAAGTACTCGTTGAGATCTATCGGTTGAGCTATTGACATATTCTGTGCGATTTTTTTATCAGTTGTTATAAACGGCAATGGATAACATGTCGGCGCAACATGGTTACCATGCATGTCAGGCCGACATGGTCATCTCCTGCTTGACCTCTGGTCGCTAAAATTTTGAAAAAATATTTTTTTCTTAATTGAATTTTTCTGTCCCGAACTGCCAATTTTCAAAACTGTAGTCCCATCCCTTCTAGTACCCGGTTTTCCTGGGTTAACTCGCAGCAGCTATGCGCTACCGACTCAACTATAATCCTCCTCGTACAGTACATTACTACCCTAGCTTGTATAAATAAAATTATAGCGGTTGTCTACCGTTGTTTATCTGTAGGATTAATCGGCGTTGAATACATTGAACAAGCTGCCGACAACGACAGGTATTGGTTTACAGTACGTATAGAAAAACGCACAAATATGTACGGGTACCGTTCAGCCGGCCCGCAGCTAATACCATAAACATACCATAAATACCCGTAACTACTGACCGAAATTATTAGATAACCTATTCGTCTGTTTATCGTCTGTGCGTTCGATATTTGCGGTCTGTTATTAGTCTGGCTCCTGGGTTGACTTGAAGTAAATTTATTTACCGCATACCACCATCCCGGTGGCTAGTCTATCATGCCGTTGCGATCATTGCTTTGCCCGAATAGTCTGTGAATTTAGATCACATGCATACAGAGACCTGTGGGTCAAGTTAATAGTAACGTCAATAACTAACGTCCGTCTGTGCCAACCCTCATCAGTGCTCCTTTCCGCAAGGTTTTGGCAGGCCGTGGAAAGGCACACATACAGATACAGTATAGAGTCAAGTATAGAGCACCTTAACGACCAAACCGGTAATGCTAGCGTTCCAGTTCAGAGTACCGGCAAGGACGATTTGATTGCCGCACTACCTGAAAAGTCACAGGATATAACTGTAAACGCGGGAATGATACAGAACTGCGTATCCTATCCTTTACGGGTTATCTACCTAAATGTGAATTACGAAACTTTTTACAAAGAATTCATGTCAGTTATTATGAAAATGGATATTATCGTATTAGTCGAAACCCATACGAAAAAACATGAACCAGTTCTGCGAATTGGTGGTTTTAGATCAATAAGTAAGAGCTGAGTATCATACAGTGGTGGTGGGATTGAGGTGTTTGTAAGAGAACCGCTAACGGTAGCCCTCAAAATTTGTACTGCAGACCACGATGACATACTTAACGTAATTATTGGTATCCCGTTCTTAAACACTGAGATCAGTTTAATTGCAGTTTACATTCCGCCTAATAATTCCTGTCTTCAACCTGACAGTACTGTATATTTCGACGTCCTTGGTGAAATGGTAACACAGATAAATGAAAACCAAATCCTTTTGATATGTAGCGATGTAGCGTTTTTTCAACGGTAGAATTGGAAAAAAATGTCCGACGCTATCAGAAGTGAACAACGTATTTGAAACTGGAAAAATCGATTTGGTAAATCTTAAATATAGATGATCAGTGTAATACTCGAGGTAAAGATATTATTCGATTGTGCAGTACTTTTTTGCTGACTCAATAAATGGGCTGAGAGCTTGCGGTAAAGAGTTTCCCTCTAACTATACACTTGTCATAACTACTGCGGAATGTCGGTTGTAGATTACATGTTAGTACAGCAAAAGCCCGTTTTGGTTTCTGAAAGTTTTTTCGTATCAGAGGATAACTTTTCGGATCACCAACCTCTTCTGGTTTGCCTACGCCTTCCAAAATCTGCGAAACAAAAAAGAATACAGAAGAGAAAACAAATAACAGCAACGTCTCGAACACAATATCCGTTATCGGCACACTACTGAACACAATCGTGGAAGAAGTTTTTGCAAACAGGAGCGAAGAATGGTTGACAGTAGCTGTTATGTATCGCATTGTCACCATCGTAGCACACAGACTACAAGATTACGGTATCAGTGAAAAAGGTCACACGTCGCAATCAGACGCGCACAATCAATGCAAAGAAATAACAGCACTACGACAAGAAAAAACCGGTTATGGAAAGAAACGAATGCAACAAAAGATGAAAGCACGAAAAATCTTTGATGGAAGCATTTTGCACAATTCGGAAAAACTACCAAGAAAAATTACGAAATAAAACCGTGCATCTCACCGCCAAGTATGGCAGGAAGCTGAATCGCTTCGGAACTCGAACGCTGAGAATTTTTGGACTTTTAAATCGTTCAATACGGATAGCACTACACCAGCAGATTTAATCGAGATGAATCAGCTGTTCGCTTTCTTCTCAACCTACCGAAACCGCGTAACCTTCCTTATGCGATAACATACGACGCTCTTCCCTCGCTTCCAGTTCTTGATGACCCAATTGGCACTAACGAAATCCTGAATGCGCTATCGCGGTTATCAGATACGTCTTCAAGCGGCGAATATCATTTATAAACGGAATGTTTTAAGCAGCTGATGAAATGAAAAATTTTTGCATGTGTTATGTTCATACTTTAACACAATCTATAATAATGCAACGATCCCACCGTCTTGGCTAACAGGAACTATGTCTCCGATACAAAACCTGATAAACCCGTATGCGCTGAAAACTGCCGACCAGTGGTAGTCGAAGTACTGCCTATGCGAATTCTTTCAATGATTCTTGCGGAAAGAGTTAACCAATGGTCAAATATCAATGAAGATCCGGAGGCTATCGAAAAGGAAGAGGATCAACGGACCATGCTTGGTTTTGCGCACAATATGTGAAACGCAGTTGGTACAAGGAAATGAGGTTCATGTCGCATTCCTTGATTATTCGTCTGCATGTGGCACGGTAAACCATGATAAACTTTTCAAATCCTCCAAAAATCAGGCATATCACCTTAGCTGCGGAAGTTTCTGGTGGCAATGTTCGAAGGCGGTGCCAACCGCATCAAATGGGGCGGTAAAATGTCAGCTACATACGCACTGAGTACGTAGCGGCGTACGGGAAATCCTCTTTCTGCGATTCTTTTATCATATACCTCGATGCGATTTCGATTTATGTTGCAAGAAACCGAATCACTCTTATATGAATCGGAAGTGTGCAGATATTGTTGTTAAAATATGCGGACGACATCGTTTTAATTTCCCGATGCCAGTTGGAATTGCAGATACCAGCTGATCGAGTTGCTCAGTTTTCTGCCGATTTCGACTTAACTTTAAACATCAATAAGTCGTTTACCATGGTAGTTAAAGGTGCTGAACGCTGTGAGTTTATACTAAAGCTTAACGTATCGGGACAGCAGGTCGAACAGGTTAAGGAGTTCAAATACTTGGGCCTTGTCATTAACGAAAATTTGTGTTTGAGTAAAATGGCCGCACATCGACTGAGAAGCTGTGAAAAGGCTTATTTCAGAATGAAGCAACAACTGATAAAGTATAAACTTACGACCAGGTTACGGTTTTCCAACGGCAGAAACGATTTTGAAGCAACGGTTGGAGGTATTAGCTGTTTCGGCTCCGAGTTGATTGGGCCAGACCCATCTGTCAACAAGTTTCGCCTTAAATCTTGGAAAGGTCAAATTGATGTCGAACGCCCCTCACGATGCGTTGTACTACCTCACTGGATCTTTCCACTGCACTTTCGTGCGATCAAAATGCAGTTAACGTTTATTAAAAACTTCTGCGCTTTTCGAACGGCTCACTTTAAAGGCAGCACTAATTGATAGCATAAACAACGCAGTCAAAAGGAAAAAAACCTGGTTACGCCGAGCGTTAAAATATCTAGCAGAAGTAATTAATTTTTCTTGGAAATCACAAGATATTCTGTTAGAAGAACTAAGAAACGTTACAAACGTCACACGAAACGTCACAAAAATTATGTCACTGATTGAAGGAAAATTTCAGGAAGCTTTAAAAGAGCGAGTGCGAGCTAACGCCGCTCGAAGCGGTCGTTTTTTTTTGTTACAGGTACACCCAACTATGCCGTTCAATGTAACGCTGCTACCTCTCCCTACGTATCTTTTGAGGGCCCTTTTCGCGTTGTTTACTTCGGGACATCATTTTCGGATAGAAACTGGACGTTGGGATGGGACCATACACGACGAACGATTGTGCCCTGGTTGCGAGGCGGTGGATACGGAGGATCACAGTCTGTTCCTGTGCCCGGCTTTTGAACCTCGTCGTCAACTAATTTGGTCACATATTGAAACCCTGAAACCGGAATGGATGACACTGAAGGACTCATTTTTTAATATCCTAAGACAGAATGTGTTTATTATTGACGATGATAAAAGTTGTTGTTCTGGATCACCAAACTTATATATTTTGTCCTTAAGGACGCTCGTGATGTATACAACGGCACGCTACGATTACTGCCGAACTTTAGCTGAACGATTCCAATGTTTTACCTAATACAAATTTTTATTTATTTTTCATTACTTTTATTATTCTATTGTTTCTAACCCGCGACATCATGACAATGATGTCTCTTCCAGACTATGTGTCCTGGGAAAATAAATTCATTCATTCATTCATACACACATACATGCGTATGAAAATGAAAATGTACAATACTGAATCGCCACTAGAATTGCACGAACTTGAAGACTCTTTGCCTGCCACCAAGATCACGAGCAGCAGAATGTAATGTAGACAGATTAGCTAATTTTTCTACTTGCAATCTTATATTTCGGAGTATAATCTGCTTTGCTCTGTTATGTTCTGCTTACAATTACACTACATGTTCAGCAGTCGTTGAAGTTATACTGCCGTTGAGCAAAATTTACTACTTTGCATACTATGTAGTAGAAGTGCAGTAAGTACACAGTGAAGTAGCGCAAAACGGGTGTTGTAAGCAAATAAACTGCTTTCACTAGTATTAGTACTAGTATTAGGCTATTTCGCAATTACCCATGTCGATAAACTACCGCAACTATAAACGGTGACAAACTTGGCGAAAATTGAGAAGAACGATAATGTTCAAAACAAAAGGATAAAACTGCGTGGCACAGTACAGCAGAGCCGCGGCGACCAGCAGCCGTGCAGGCTCCTGATGGTCGTCCCGACTGTTTACGCTACTGGTGGCAGATTCTTGTCGGCGACAGAAGAACGGCCGGACGGCCACACCTGTGTTCAAGCTGAAGATGGCGACGTAGTTGGCAAGCTAGATCGCAACTTTCTCGCTCGTAAATACAAAATGTTTACTTGTAGTGCCAATGCTGCAGTTATGCTATTTTCTATGCTAAACACAACACTCAGCGTTTTATTTTAGATATACAGATGCTGTAAACGTTTTAGATTTAAGAATGCTGTTTTCAAGAATAAATATAACGTTTAGCGTTTGCTATGTTGTACAAACGTTTTTTGCTCAATTTGTAATTGGTGCAATCATTTTATTTTTATTTACTGGCTTCTTAAAGAAGTGCCCGGAAAGTACCCGGAAATAAGAAGTACCCGGAAACTGACTTACTACGGCTGCTTGTTGGGGTGCTCCATTTGACCATGTAATGAGGTAGACAGATCAAAAATAGAGGGCAACGTTCGTCATCATTAAACTGTAATATAACAGAATAATAATAACCCACCAACTTAAACACCGCGTACGCTGCAGCAAGGACAAAAACTGCTATAGCGAATACCACTGATGACCCTCGTCTCGCTGACACTTTTCTGAAAAAGGCCGCATGACATGGTGGGAAGAAAACCTAGAAAACCATTCAAACAAATCAACTAAGCCCTGCTGAAGTAGCCTCGTGGAAATGTCAAAAGTTTTGGTACATACAAGAAACCACCCGTGCTGATATTATTTTATAATAAACCTAATTTAAGAATATAACCAGCCTAACAACACATTTTAATTAGAAACTTACCAGTCGGAACTTGTTATAAATGTCTCTTTCATGAAAGTGCAGATTCCTTGAAGAATAACTATACTCTAAAAACCATTGTAAAACTTAGTACGTAAACTCAAACTCGGATCAATACCACGAATTCCGAAAATGTGTTGATCTCGATGCGTATATATTACATCTGCGACTGTCAAAACCTATGTCGATGTCATTTTCTTCTGCTGCATAATTTGTACTTTAGTGTTTGTATTTCCGAACAACGTAGGACTCGCAGAAGGAGAAACCGTTAAGTCCCGCCCATCCGTCCGTCCGTCCGTCCGTCCGTTATGTTTAAAAGCGTATTAATATTAGTGAAAGCAGCATGGGTACAAGTGTGCATAAACTCGCCAGCACTTGAATCGAAGATCTTGTTTGCAGCATGCGTAAAACAGAACGTTCTTGAAGGATTACTTTTTCTAAAGTTTATCTAGGGCCAACATTCATCTCAAGTAAAATTCCGAAAAACACGACTGGCATTTGCTGATTTGTTGGCTTTTATTCGCTTATACAACTTTTTTTGCGCAACACTTGTATAAATGAGCCAGAAGGTAAAAGATATTATGTGTCGCCGGTAGCAGTTCCGTGCTGAAGTTGAGTTGCTTATTCATTACCAAGAAAAGAAATTGCCGGCGCAGGTTGCAGTGCTGTTACTTTCTTGTTAACGATAAAACTGTAACCACAGGTCCAGAATTACATATTTTTGTGCTACAATAAATTGGTTATCCGCGTGAGACCGTGAGTCAGTCGTGCAAAGCGGTGTCTAGCGGAACTGTAAGGAAGACAAAGATGTCCTCAAAGACATTGACAATCTACTCGTAGATTGGCGCTAGATCTCTCTAGTCTCTCTTTGGTATCTCTCTCTGGCGATTGGCGCTGAGTCTCTCTCTCCCTGGCGCTAGGCCGAAGTAGGCTTCAACATTTGAGTAAGTGTATGCTAGACTTTTTCTTGAGAAGAACCCAGTTGTTATCTGGTTCCGACTGACTGTGACAGTATTTAATGCTACTCGTACCGAACTCTAGGGTTTGACTTTTTGCAATGCATTTTGAAATAATTTGCATCGAGCGTTAGCGAGATGCTACTTTTTAAGCCTTCGTCTAGAGCATAAAATTTGTCAGACGCCACGAAGAGCGTACTTCACGCTTTTCAAATTCCACAAATCCAATACCATTTTCTAGTGGTACTGGCGCTCGCTCGGTGCCCTGATGTGGTTAACAAGCTACATAATTTATTGGTTTGCTTATCGTTCAAAAGTTTTAACATCAACATCAAAAAACAAAGTAAACAGCGCTAAAACCATCAGAATGCGGTACGGTTGAAGTCACAGACAGCGCATTCCACCGCTGTACAGATATTTCCATGCTAATACGCTGTAGCAGAAACTCGTAAGAGCGTCGCTCTCCCGTAGCATCCTTTAACCGCCTGCCCAATTCTCGCAAAAACTTAATACATGAAGGGCTAGCGACGCCAAAAGTTTCAAAAGCCAATGCAACAAAATAGTACTCAGGTGCTGAATATTCATATTTCCGCCGCTTATCAGTTCGTTCAGTTCGGTGTGGTAAAGAAAATGCCCAGCGCTCTTTTTGCAGGACAAGCCGTGGTGACCGTATTCGTCCACAGGTAGACGACAGTCCGTGCAAAGGTGCGGACGGCAGATAGCTGCTCCGATTCGAAGGCCGACTGCTACGCGAAAACTCGTCCGACATCAGGGTTCCAAGTGAAGAAACAGGCAGAGCGTTCAGCCATTTGCCAGATTCCGGCTCTGCAACAGCAAGCAAACGCGCACAGTGGGTGACATCACAAGAAAACATTTCCTTAATAATTCGGCAAGTTTTTGTACCAGAGCTACATCCCACACTTTTTGTACACGCCGTAGTGTCCTAGTAAATAGTTCATTTTAGGAACGCCAATACAAGTGCGCAGCAGAAATTAAGCCTGATGAGCAGGCAGTATACTTAGCTTGGATGCTAGTCTTTGCAGATCCACGGACTTCCGAAGAATGGCATCAGGAATGGCAGCCTGCAAAAGAGGAGCACCGAGCAGTATCAATTCGCTTTCAGTGGGATGTACAAATTCCGGGTAACGGTTAACAAACCCCCGCTAGTAACTAGCGGTGGTTGCGAACCACATTATTGCACGAGGGCGAGCGCCAATACCGCTGGGAAATGGTATGGGGTTGTGGAATTGGAAAAGCGTGACGTACGCTCCTTGTGGCTGCAGACAAATTTTATGCTCTTGACGATGACTTATTGCAGCACCTCGCGCTTCGCGCTCGGTGCAAATTACAGTATTTATTATTGTTTTCGTGCGCGTCGAGCACATACGCGTACATACAGATACATGCGGGAAGCAGTTTATGAAAAGGTAATATTATACGCTGAAACCCAGGAGCGTTAACGTGAATTATTAAGCTGATGGAAGTCTGGACTTTCTTAACGTGTTATCCTCCCGAAAATTGTGAGAAACACAGCGCACAAACATCATGTTACATAAAATTTATCAGTTTCGCTGTGGCAACGTAGTTGTTATGTGAGTGAGTGGCAACAGTATGCTCGTACAGCTGTGACAGTATTGGTTAAGCCGGACCAGCAAATCTTAGACATAAACACCGCAAGTGCAAAAGCTAACATTTTCCATGCCTAAGCCACAAAAGATAAAAATTAGTTACACACCAGTTTTACGGATTATTATCATTCCGTCTGGCCAATAAATTTGAGTTGGAGCTAGATGGCTTCACAGAATTTACGACTTCGACAATTAAAAATACGAAACAGCTCCATTTGATGTGCTAATGCATGCTAACCGAAGAATTCAGGTTGTCATATGTAAATAAGCAAGACACTTCCACGAGCCTGTTTCTGCAGATCCAGGGTTTACGATATCATAAAACCTCGTAAACAAACAGGAATATTGCAAACTTAACAGTACGACTGGCTAAGCATTTTCCGAAGGATCCGGTAATGATACTGTAGCCGCCCGCACAAGTTACCCCACAGAGTGAGGTATGATATTTGCACCACATTGCTCGCTTTTCAGCGCAGTGTGCAGGGCAAAGGCAACGGCCGGATCTGCCAGTGGAGCAACTTGTGCGGGCGGATACAGTACATTCCATTCTTTCATCCCCAGATTTCCGTGAGACCAAAATAGCTTTACATTTTACAACTACAATAAAATTCCTACATTTCGTGTCGCAGCTCTTATAAATCTATTTCCACTGTTCAACCAAAGCCGCAAGCCGTAGTCCATCCACCTGATGTTCGCTCTATACTTCTAGTAGGCACTGCCATTTTTCCGAAACGCATGAAGAGCGAGTTCCGTAAAGGTCAATCCGTAGTCTCGTAACGATGATTGTGGAGGTGTCCTGATTCTGTCGGTCAGCGTGATTGGCGTCCTAGGCCAGATGCCCCATTCGGCCCGATGCTACCGTCTGGCCCGATGCCTGGCCCGCCGAGTGTACCGCCTAGTTTCTCCTATATTTCCGGAAAGGCAGTGAGCTCCTGGGCATCGATCGAACCGGCATCGTTCACCGTCTGGTCAATGGGGTATGGGCTGCATTGCCCCAATCAGTACCGACTGGGCCCTTAAACGCCCGATATATGTCGGACAAAGCCGTTACCGTCGGTGCCAGTCCGGATGGCTGGCATCATATGTGCACCCAGACTGGTGACATTTTCCGCTTTAATCCAATCAGCAATGGCTGGGAGTTAGCTTACGATATTTCCGACTGTGTGCAGGTGGGCGTATCTCTTGTTGGGCTTATCTTGTAAACACAAACCCTTATTGGGCGTATAAACTCTTGTTGGGCGTATTTTTCATCACTGTCCGTCAGTACAGTTCTTTGAATTTCTTTCTATTTAATGCTTTAATACTGATTATTTATAAAATATGCCTTGCACGCCATTAATGTATAAGTAAATAGAAATTATATGGACACGATCGATTGCAGCTGCGTTACGCCCCGTTCTCGTAAACGAGCAAGAGAACTATAATAAAACAGTCGCCTATGCGGAAAACATCTGCTCTTATCGGCTGAAGTCGTTGCACTATACTGAGCGTAAATCGCAATGACCAATTTTGTAGATCAACGCCATGAGCAAAAACACAGCTGTGGCAATTCAATCGGAGAATGGCGACAGCGGAAATGTCCTACAGTTTAATGGAACCCTAGCATTCGACCGATGGAGCACCATAGACATTGACAGCCACTACCACAACGTTCAAGTGTTCCGATCAGCAAATGGGTGAGCGTCGGGGAAGACGGTGATTTGGAGCATCTCCAGCAAAGGTCAAGTGTTCCGCTTCAACACCGCCACAAACAACTTTGACGGGATCGATTCTCAACGCTCTGACGCTGGATGTGCGCAATGCCAGCTACGCCACTGTTGTAACAGCCGACTGCAAAGCATGGACCTTCAACAGCGGCACGTGGACTAAGTGGCACATCAGCACCTGTCCGGTGCAGACCACCTCCAACAACAACAATGACTACTACTTGGACGGACGCGGTCGCTTCGGCTCGCGCAATTAGAACAGCTTTTTTATCCATGATTTGATAAAGCTAATATAGGCGATAGTTTGCATACTGAAGCTTGTTTGTAAGCTTTAGTCTATGGTTCCGCAAATGCGCTTTAATTTCCATTGCTTTTAAAACAAGTCGCTGTCACGTGCTTGCTAGTTTTTCAACGAGAAACCCTTCTTCCATCGCTTTCTTGCCTCGAGCGCTATTGTCATCCCGGAAGCAGCATAAGACATAACCTAATCTGAAAACTAAATTACAACTAACAATAAAGCTGCGGCTCGGGAATTTAATAACGCGCCAGTAACGTTTCACGTTTTAGAAGTTTACAAACGGGCTTCTGCCTTAGTCAGCACTTTGTGCGCGATGGTTCATGGGAACCGGTTCTCAGGGTTTAACAAACAAAGAACCGTTCTCCTGCTAGGATGCCGGCAACAGTAACGAGGCCGCATGACTCGCATACGAGATATTTATTGCCGAAGCGGCACTGCACATTACAGAATCCTAGTCAAACAATTCTAGTCTAGTCTTTATTAAATTCTAGTCAAACTTTCCTTATCTTCGTCTCGCATGTGATAGTCAGCTGCGTTACGTACGTATCTTACACCTCTTTCTATGTAACAAAAAAAGGCGACAAAGAAAACATGTCACGTTCAGAAGGAGTCAGCGCCCTGAGATCATCGTTTGCATCCTTTTAAAATGCAGACCCTTGTTGAAACGGCGCGTTACGGGTGGTAGTCTACCTGCTTTCCTGCCTAAGAGGCATTCTTCATGCATATTAATATATGTCCATTGCCGTGGTAAAGAATATAATGTCTACGCACGGCAGCATTCCGCGCTATACAGTTTTCCACTTGAAACGTCAAAATTCTTGTAGAATGACCGATGAGTTGGGCAAGTGGTCAGTTGACAGTCGATCTGCCATTGCATTGCAAGAATTGGGTATGTGTTACGAGGCTCTAGCGCGCCGCGTAATGAGCCCGGCCATCAGATATGGGCACTTTCAATTATACCCAAATATTCTGTCAACACTTTCTCATCATCTTCCAATTCAAGAGTCATCTCAAAAGAAGTTTGATGAATAAAAATTTAGAAATGGAATCTTACGTCTCGTTCTAGTTTTTTTTTACATTTAGACTGAAGTATTCCAATTTTTCAGTTCTCTGTTTGCAGTACTGTAGCGGCGCTTTCAAGTTAGACCACAGAGTGTGTTTACCGGAAAAATGCGCACTGGATATACCCACGCTGCACGGGCAAAATTCACGACCCAAATCCCATTTCACATTTTCTTATTTCTGATAGCAAATTTCCACGTAAATTTAACTACTTTTTCGCCCAAATTTTTTTCATCAGAGCTCTGAAAATCATCGCCTTTCTGCGCCCATCCTGTAAACTTATTCACCGTCCATCCCAACGCTGACTAAAAACCGTCTCCCCCGTCAGTGGCACCCCAAAAACCACAACAAACCAACATAGTCATCAGAGCTCTGCTTTGTATGCATTACTTTTCAGCCTTCTGTAATACAGATTCTAGCTGATTTTTCATTTTAAGATATTACTCGTATTAATTAGTTAAATGAATTGTTAAATCATGAACGTTGTTCAAGAACTCAAGGAACTCCGATTTTGATTTGCTGGTGAAATATCGTGAATTTTGCCCGTGCGTATATACATTGCGCATTTTTCCGGTAAACACACTCTGTGGTCTAACTTGATACCGCCGCTACAGTATTATTTTACTTGATGCGGGAGTACTAGTCTTCAAAAGGAAATTTAATCCCGGGTGGGAAACATTTAATAATCACTGGTTTAAATAAGCTTTTACTTTTTCCCAGCTGTCACCATCTAATTCTTCCTGACAGCAATTTAACTTACAGTAAACGGTAGCCTATTCACCAATACACTAAAATGTTTTCCTTATAAAAGGCCCTAATCCCGTTTTAATTCATCCTGACGGTAAATCCCGGCTATACGTGTCATAATCCATCTGCATGTGACAAAGCACCGAAAATGGCCCTTCATCTATTGTTACCGGCCTAATCCGCCAATATTGCTTTGTCAATTGGTGTACACTATACACACTTTGTACCGTCCGTAGCATACACATCGGTCTGGCGCTCTTCACCCGCATAACGAGACAGCAACCGGTTTTAGCGCACAGTGGTCAGTGCGGAACAATGGACCAGTCAGCAACCGTACGTACGCGGTACTGGTCAGTCGGTGATAGGAAGCAGAGAGAGGGCTGTCTCCGCTGTGTCTACTGTCTACCGTTGCCTGCCGGAAACAACGTAGAAGATTCCAAGCATTGGAATCTGTTTAATGCAAAGCGCGGAGCTGGCCACTCGCAGTGTACGGCTGACCACTGGCTGCAGTGCACCCGTTGTCGACGACGCATATATAAACGATGCGCACGCCGCACGCAGCCAGTGGTCATTAGAAGTTTCTTACTGCTGTGGTTTTTCTTTTCATACAGTTTTTGGGGCTAATAATTGATTCTCAAAAAAGGTCAAATCGAACTTCCGCTAGATAAGCTAGAAAAGCTAATCGCTATTTGTAAGTACCATGCTAGCAAACAAAAAATAAGCAAGCGAGAACTCCAAACGCTTGCTGGTTATATGTCATTCGCATCTAAAGCGATATATGGCGCAATGCCTTTTTCGCGCATATTTTTTGACGCTATAAATTCTCTAAACCGGCAGTGCCATAAACTGCGAATTTCTAAGTTGCTACGAGAAGAACTTACTTGGTGAATCTATTTTGCTAGTTCAACAAACGGGCAAGTTCCCTGCAGATTAGGAGAAATCCGCGAAGTCATAAACATACAATCTGACGCTAGCTTTTCAGGTTTTGGTGCCGCCATGGGCAATTACTGGCTAGCGGGCACGTGGCTCTAATGCCAACCACCAAGCAAATTTGAAACGATATGGCTACCGCCCCCCGATGTTGACAAAACCTGTTCTGCTAATATAAATTACCTTGAGCTAATATCAGCTTGCATTGCCATAATATGGGCGCCGTTGTTCATTGGGAAACACACAATAGTTCTTTCCGATAACACAGCCACTGTTTCCTTTATAAACAGAGGACCACAAAAGTGCAACAGCTAAAATGGCATAAATTAATTTTTTACGCGTCGCTAAAGTATAACTTCCGCTGTTCTGCTCGACATTATCCTGGCGTAGATAATATAACTGCCGATGCACTCAGCCGCATAATGACTGAGCCGTGTTACGGCGAGCTTTTGCTAGCTAACCGGGCCCACTGCCCGGCACATTCATATGACGTGCTTTACCCGGTTGCCGGCGCTACGGCTATCGAAGATTTCGAAAATCATATGCGTAATGCTAATTTTTAAATACAGGAAAATTGATCACTGAGCTCAACCAGCTTAGGATAAACTCGTACTCAAGTTCATCCCTGCGAACCCGAATGAACCAGTGGAAACAGTACCGTAGCTTCTGTTCTCGCTACAGATTGCAAGCTGTTCCCGCAACCGAGACAACAGTCGCTTTGTTCATTGCCTATTTAGTTCGCCGGCTAGAATATACAACAATTTTAAATTATGTCGCTAGCATTACCGCCTTACACAATTATCATAACGTCGATGCTCCCGATCTACAACACTTCGTCATTAAGCAGGCGCTATCGGGTGTTCAGCGATCTCGCTTCGAACGACCGAACAAACGAGAGAAGCGATCACACTCGATATTTTA